>NW_026721424.1:0-18000 GCF_029784015.1 Lycium ferocissimum
GGAGTATTAGGAGTATCTCGCTTCGATGATCCCGCACCCCCGCTCGTTATGATTATTCCTTCACTATGGGTCCTAAACTTCGTATCATGATAATGTTAGTTTATGGTTATGCATTGCATTCATTTGCATACATGCATATTGACCCGTGATCAGAAGGCGTTATATATATATATATATATATATATATATATATATATATATATATATGAGAAAAGGGCTAGGCGTTGTATACGCATTACAACCTGATCAGCTGGTGTACAGTGATGATGATTATTATGCCCGAAGGGGCCATTATGCTATTATGCCCGAAGGGGCCTGTTTGATGATGGGATATGGATTGGGCCGTACGTTTCTCGGCACTATGACTTATACATTGCACATCATACGCCCTCAGAGGCAGTTTCAGTAAGCAGAGGTATACAGATATGTTCAGATAGTCAGATATATATATGAATTCATATATATATGTTCGTACAACGACATACTGAATTTATTCACTACTCGCTTAGTTTATGACTTTCAGATTGTCTTCATGACTCCTATGTGTATGTCACTCTTATGCCTTACTGTCACGACCCGAACTACGGGCCATGACGGGTACCCGAGGCTGACCACCGAGCACCACTCATTCTATGTCTTATCCTGCCTTCATTCACACTTCTTATCATTTGTAATCATAGAAAATGATTTTTCATTTAAAACATACTTACTTGTAAAAACATAAGCCCTTTAGGCTATCAAAATAATAATAAACACATACTTGCATATACATGAGTCTATGGGACCATACTACCCACACATACGTATCTACGAGCCTCTACTAGAACACTGAACGTATGGACGGGACAGGACCCCGCCATGCCCAAGATATATGTACACAAAATAATGTCTCAAAATAGCACCTCCGAAGTAAGGGAGGGCTCCTGTTAAATCAGCCGAGAGCCTACTGCATCCGCACCGTCTCTCCGCCACCATGGGCATGAACACTGGTCGTTAAAGAAAAGGACGTCAAAGATGAATATTATCACCGAGTATGTAAGGCATAAATGAAATAAATATAACAGGGAAGTCGTAATGGCACAGGGCGAGGACATAACCTTTGACTGGATACATACTACACATACATTACACATAGCATATCATATAAGTTACCATGGCGTGTACCTCATTTTATCATACGTACCTTATCATATAGGACATACATTATCATATCGTACGTGCATCACCATATCATACATACATCGTCATCTCATACATGTATTATCATACCATACACACATTGTCATATCATACATACATCATCATCGTTAGTTCACGTCCGGGTACCCATCGTATGCAGCCCACCAGCGGTGGTCATGTCCGCCCTTTTCTTGGTACGGTGTAGTCGCACGCAGCCCACTGGTGGTGGTCATGTCCGCCCTTTTCTCGATGCGGTGGAATCATATCATCACACACATCACACATTCATCATCATTCATGTCATAATCTCATCATTATACATACCATGCATTCGTCATCATACATAACATATGTTTATCGTTACCATACTTTTCATAGACATATCGCGGCTTTATCTTAATTTAACGTCATCAATGCATATATACATACCATATACTCATCATCATACATTTTATAAACTTATGATTATTAACTGTCTTATAAGCATATCATGGCTCTATCCTAAATTAGTATCATTACATACGTGTACATGAACATACATCATCACGACATATAGTGGGACTCATAGGCACCTATAGTCATGTCGGGGTGACGTAAGGTCGTGGAACCCCGATTACATTATGGAGTAACTGAATCATCATGTCTCGCCTTGAAGGGATTAATATTTTAAGGCGAGCGTATATAAGAAGGAACACTAATGGAACCCTACTTAGGGTCTTTGACTTCGTGGGCGTCATTTGTCACTCTAGGACTCCTTAGCTTCCACTTATCATCGTCAATCATCGTGCCCGTGCCCTACCTCTCTTATTTATCTTATACATGTGTAGCTCCCTACAGTCATAGACTCATCGTCATTATTATCGGGCTCATAATACATCCCTTATCTTTCTCATGTATGGCTATTTATGAACGTAGGCTCTTAGTTCTTCAGTATTTAGGAAATTCCTAGATATGGAGGAAAATCATGCCTTGAAGGGAAAGAGACTAACGTCGTAGGATGGGTCTATCATCAATGAATAGTAGCAAGGAGTCGTGTGAAGGTCATTAGCTTCGTAGGTTTTAAGATCTCTAAACTCGGCTCATCATCATACTCATAACATACTTCTTACTTCATCTCATGCGGGCTCTTTGTAACGTAGACTCATCGTTTCCGATACATACATAGATAGTAGAAATTATAGAAAGATAGGAAGATTCATACCAGAGTCATGCCTTAAAAAGAAAGGTGGAGCCTTACATACCTTTGCCGTTTAACTACTCGATTGCTTTCTCATCTTCTTTCAATGCACTCGTTAATACCTTCAATGGGATTTGTATCAACATTAGTTAGACAATCATGAGAGCGTACTTACTAAAGTTATAGAAAATTGGGCAACGTTTCCTTCGTTTATACTACTTTCCGCCATATTCCATATCAACCCTTAACATTCATAACAACGATCACAATATCATAAACGATAAGCATCATCCATTCACATTATCCATATTTAGGAATTTCTTTCCAAATTCTCCATATCCATGACCAAGTTCACTATCGGGTTCTTTCATACACAATACTCGCTCTATGTTCTAAATATCATTTATAACGTATTTATATTCATAATGTACCAAGAACTATAACTCATTCCAAATATTCACTCAAAAATGGCACTCTTGCACATTCATGACCCATTTCATATTTTCTTTTGTAATCCAAGTGTTTCAACTTTACAATACTTCAAACAACATGGAAACATCATAAATCTTACCTTAGATGATGGAGTAACAAGCCTTGGATGATAATACACCTCTTGCACTAAAACCCTATTTCACCCTTTCTTGAATTTCTTGGTTTAGATGACTTTGAAGGGTTTCACAATCATGATTCTTGTTGGTTTGATGAAGTTGATCACAATTTTTCCTTGAATTCATGTGGTTGAAGTGTATGGAAGGTTCTAGAGGCTTTGAGAGAGATAGAGGAGTGTATGGAATGAAATAAATGAAGTGGCAACACATTTATAAACTTGTATCATTTTAGCTCGTCGGGTGTTCCATGGACTGTTCCACGATCCGTGGAACCAAGTGCTGGTCGTGGAACTGGTCGTGGTTCATGACCAACCATCCACCTCCTTCGCCGGGCAAACACGGACCCATCCACGGTCCGTGGAATATTATATGGGTCGTGGAAGTGGTCGTGGAACTCACTACTTCTCCGAAATTGTTCCCCGTCGTCCGTTTGATCTCGAATCCTTATGGGACCTTCTTAACACTTGTTTATCACTTCATTAGCAATCTAAGGGACGTTATATCTCTTCTCCAAAACATCCCTTAAGACCTCATTAGTTCAATGCTCGTAGTTTGCCCAACACACTCAACTTATAACCCGTTTTTCTTAACAACTTTCTCTCCTTAACTCGAATGTCTTTCAAATCTTATTTGTAATCATCAAATGCTAGTTTTTACTCATGGAAACATCATATACTTCGTACTATTCATTAGCCTATTCACTGTACCTTAACCAAAAAATTTCCGAGGTGTAACATTCTTCCCCCCTTAAAAACATTCGTCCTTGAATGTTAAGCACTCGGGAATTCTGTGAAAATTTCGCCAGAGTTTCCCCTGTAATATGGCACTACCACCCTGTCATAGCAACCCATAATAAACATGCCTCACAGGGCCACAACACAATAGCATTATAAATTGGCCACTCACGACCCATTTGCATAAAAGGAAAGCATACATACCTTAAAATCTCGATGTCTCATCATAACTTCCTTCTTGAGACTGAATTTAGTGCTGACATTTGGATCTCATGATTTCTTCCGCCTCCCATGTCATCTCTTCTCGATTATTATTTCTTCACAAAACATCAACTGAGACTACTTCTTTGTTTTTAAGCCTCTGTACCTGCCTGTCTGATATGGCAATGGGTTTTTCGTCATAAGCTAATTTTTCTGTTACCTGCACATCATTTACTGGGACGATCCTAGTAGGATCTTCAACATATTTACAAAACATCGAGGCATGAAAACTGGATGGACTGACTCCAGATCAGGGGGTAAATCTAATTCGTAAGCCACTTGGCCTACTTTGCGCACAATTTCATAAGGTCTAACATGCTCAGACTTATCTTCCTCTTCTTGTTAAATCTCATAACGCCCTTTATTGGCGACACTTCCAAGTATACCCGGTCTTTCACTTAAAATTCTACGTATCGTCGATCCCTTTTTCTTGCTCGACAATGATATTACGTCTTACATGGTTTGCGGATCTATCTCACTTGGTTTCATTGGAAACGTATAAATACTAGCAAGTTACATCATTATTCTTGAGTGATTCGTGTGCATACACCCATACGTATACTTGTATCCATATCCGTATACTTATTCGTGTTCGTAGTCATATTCTCATTCATACTTATATTCATCTACATATTCACTGTCATAGCGTTTCTACATCCATAACATATTTGTACTCACATTCGTATCACATACATATCACATGTCTTACATTTGCTTAGCATACTCATACTCATATTGATCTCATATACATAGCATTTACATAGCATACCTGACCACGAGGGTTCAGTGTTGTACATAGGCACGTACACATATAAGGTCATGGGCATCTTTGGCATCGTTACTGTCGTCATTCATTATATCTATCTATCGCATCTTCGGATTTATCGTTCAATTTCCATACTTGTGTTCTCTTTACTCGCTTCCCCCCTTTAAGGGTTTTGCCTGTACCATTTTTAAATCCGTCGCCTCGCCTTCCAACCTTAAATTCCTATATCCCTTACTATACTACATCTTATTCATGCCGTTTCCCATGGTTTATAGCTACGATAATTCATGTATGAAGCCTTAACATACCCGTCTTATAGTTTCGTAATCGAGTAATATAACTGGCATAACAATCCGAACAAGGATGTATTCCACTTAGCTCATCTGGCAGTTATGAGTCGACGTCTAGATTCGCTCCAATTTACACTTTGTTTCGTGGGAATATTCACAATAGTAGTAGGTCTAGTTACCCATACCACTTCTGTCACTTACCTTTCTTCAATACCCAATATTCACTTATAGCATCATCTTTCCCTCTTTCTGCCATTTCACGTTATTCCTCTCTTCCCTATAATCGGCTAATAGCGATCGCAATTACACTTTTCCTAAAACCCACCATTTTGTTTTTCTTTGTTCTCAAGGGCCTAAGTCTCTTATACCACTAACACCACCTCTTGCCTCATACTCCGTCACTTTTGTGCCGCGTTTAACATTGATTCCGAAACCAATCATAATCATGTCGTATTTGTCGTTGCTAGTAGCCTCACTTTATCGCTCTATCATCGTACGGAAAACTCGTAATTCATGGCCACATTTTTCTCTCCAATTTATTCTTTGGTACACTTTACTCGTTCGGCCTTAGTGGAGGATATTTGTAGGAGATGCGTTTTCCTGTACTCATATTACAACTTATTTCTTAAGCACACATACTTCGTATATCTCCCCTTCCTTCTATGTCCGTACTCAATTCTCTACATTCGTTTCTCCTCAACTTATCTCATTACCTCCTCTTTCATAATCAATCCTTTATTCCTCGCACATGGGATCCTTTCCTTAAATCAATACCGCTTTGTCCTTTAGAACATATCACCTTTATACACTCCGTTCTCAATCACTCATTTGCTGGTCTTCTCCCCTCTTCGCGATAATTCTGTCTACGATTTCCGCAGCTTTGTCTCTCTTTTCTCTCTCTTCTCCCCTTTTTCAAGGAAAATTTCAGTAGGATTTCTCTTGTAAACATCACAATCCCACACCTGTACATATCTCAATAAGAACGCGTCCCATGCCTTAATAAGGCACATATCGGGACACACATAATACGCAACTCAGCAACATAAGATTACTCACCATTACAGGATATAATTAATAGAACTTGTCTCATAAGTTACGACCGCACACTCAGTCTAAGAGTCTATTATATCTCTATTCATAGACTTATTATTATTATCACACCTCCAATCAACTTACTCGTGGATCATGATTCTAGCTATCACTAAGTCACTAGTAATTACTGTCATCTCAGATTGTTGGGTTGGCTCAGATTTCTCACTTCAACATAATTATCAGACCCGGAGTAGTATGCGACAACATAGGACCCGAATCAATCGGTACATACATACCATAAAGGATTAATGAAAATATACCTGGGTCAACATTGGAGGGATACTCAAGATTCCGCCCGCAACCGGTGCATAAAAGACGACTACGGAATCCGGGCTAGACCAGGGCATTTCTCCCTGATCTCCATCACCACCGCCACTGCGCGCCCCGCCTAGGCGGGCGTAATGATGACGAAGAGCCGCCTACCACCCCCGTAGTTCGGACCTTATCTTTACCATGTAGCTATGGACAATCGCGCTAAAAATGGCTCCGGCCGAGCACAGCATAGCAGACATTTGACCCTACGCGCACTCACCCGTAACGTAACTTCCTGCATCGACTATATCGTGGTACAGGTGGCCTCTTCTGGCTCAAATCACCCCCATTCCGAGAACTGGAAACTCTGAGACTCTGGGACGGCCTAGAATCAGTAGATCCATTACCTCTATGTCACGACCCAACCCCGTAGGCTGGCACTAGCGCCCCCGAACCGGGCACCCGTACGTACCAAAAGTCAAAAATAGTAACTCAAATATTTAGAAAATTTGGGCGGCTCGTTTTTCTTACTAACCAAAATTAACCCCATTAATTTAAAAAATACCAACAAAGGCCGCACTGTGGCCAACATATCCATATACACACATATATAGGCGAGTCGCAAGGTCGCCGCGCGGATAAACCGCTCAAACATATAACACATACACTTACTGTACAGAAAGAGCCATAACCCACATACGTGTCTACTATCCTGTGGAAGAACTAGGGGTGCTGTAGCTGCAGCCCCGCTGGGCTCTCTTGGAATGGAAGGTTTCTGAGAAGATCGACATGGGGCCTCACTTTGGGACTCACCCAGGTCCGCATCTACTAGTGGCACCTGACTGATACCCTCATCTTTCACAGCCTTGCCTCTCTGGCCAGTTGAAGCTCTCATTGTCACAAACATCACTGAAATCAAAACACGCTATCAGAAAAGGAATCTTGATAATACGGCGCTAATGCACTATCTAAGGTGAGAAAGAAGGACAACCTTGCTAAATGCCCTGTAGCCTCATGTTTAAAAGTTTGATGCACTTCACACCCATGGCAAGACTCTACTAGACACGGCTTGTAAATAACCCTAGGACTTAACTGCTCTAATACTAAGTGTGTCATGACTCAAACTGGAGGGCCATGACAGACACCTGAGCCCTACCTGCCAAGCACAGCTAATCATGCTTTCATATCATAATCATGAACAAGGGTAGACCATGAGGGTCTTCAGATGGAAACCCGATAGATTATAAGAGAACCATACTAAAAAGGGGCGAGCTCAAAAGGATATACGTATGTAACCATACGGGACCAAGACTGCATGGACCCAAAAGGCCATCACGGACACCTATACAAGAAAATATAGGCCGAGGGGGCCATGCAAGGCCTAACTGTACCGCATCTATCTACAATCCTCTACCAGAGTACATGACATAATAAGGTCGGGACAGGGCCCCGCCATACCTATATGTACAACAAAAGTATAACGTACCAAGACACAACAGTAACGTCGAGATAAGCGAAGCGCTCTAATATCAGCTGGACGGCAACCTACTGAAGCGGATCGTCACTCTGTCTACTTGTACCTGCGGGCATGATACGCAGCGTCCCCAGGCGAAAGAGGCATCAGTACGAACAAAGTAATAAGTATGTAAGACATTAAAGTAAGATAAAATAAGACATGAAAGTAAGTACGTATAAAAAAAGGAATGCAACCTGTACATCTGAACTGCCTCTGAGGGCCAATTACATGCATAAGTGTTGTATATATGCGTATATAATGCCTTTTCATACATATGCATATGCGTATATAATGCCTGTCAAGCCTCTGTGGGCATCCTATCATATCATATCAGCCTATGTGGACATAATCATCATCATATGACCGACCTGATCCGGTGGTGGTAGCGTATATAACGCCGTCACCTTCAAGCGAAAAATCAATTCTAAAATGAAACGGGAATCATTTCCCCTATTTCTTAATCATCACAACACATCCAACAGCCAACAATTAACACAATAACCTCATATGACCCCCTTTAAACTCATATCACTATATTGTGGTTGTACAATAAAAAACGAGTCTGGCCGTTGTACGCTTCACATACGAGCCGATGCACCTTCTTCTTCGAAAAACATTAAGTATAACAATCTCAACGTCCACTACTATCCATACAACAAGATTTTAGCTCAAAAACACATTAACAATCATGGGTTAAAATAGATTACAACTCAAAATAAATCCAAGCTCATATTTGAACCTTTCTTCCAACTTATTTCCCTAGAAACCTAGCATAACCATCACATAAACTCTTAGACATAGAATTAAGATGGAATTTTACCTTAAGAACTCATGACCACTTCAATTCCAAGATCACTTCACCTTGAAATATCCTCTAAAGCTATTACAAAAAAGAGAAACAAGCTTCAATAACTCTTTGGAACCCTTTGTCACTTGATTCACACTTTAATTGCTTAACTTTACTTGGAAAAGTTGATCACATATGTTGGAGAGGTTTCTAGAAGTGTTTGGGATCTGAGGAAATGAGAAGTATACGAAATATATATAAAAAGAAGAAGCTCACACTAACTTAGATTTACGGTCCACTTTTACGGGCCGTAAAAATTAAACGGTCCGTATAGTTGGACCATAAAATCCCCAACTCGTGGCTCAACCCCTGCGCACAATTTACGATGGGGCTAACAAGATATATGGTCCGTAAAAATTATACGATTTGAATATCCAATCGTAAAACCCCACTTTCCCAAAATGCACTCTCGTCAATTCGTTTAACCCCTAATCCTTCCATCACATATTAAACATGAACTTAAACCCATATATACTCAAGATGAACATATCTAATCTTATGAAACTCAAGGTAATTTCAGAGTCCCAAATCTATAACAACCAATTCAGGAAGAAACTTAATGTATAAAAGTTCGAGGTGTAACATCCTCCCCTCCCCTCCAAAACATTCATCCTCGAATATTAAACCTTCAGAAGTCTACAGAAATTTCAACAGAGTCTGCTCTCTAATCATACTATTACCAACCTTCCTTACAGCCCAACCACACCGTGCGATGCCACACAAGGCAATAACAATCAATAACAACAATGGTCTCATACGACCAACAAAAGTAACTGACAATATAATGCATACCTGAAGATGATGGTATCCTAGCCTGAGGCTTTACTGGGATTGAAAACAAATGAGGATATCTGGACTTCATATCTTCCTCGACTTCTCAAGTCATCTCTTCTACATTCTTATTCCTCTAGAGTGCTTTTACGGAAGCTATATCTTTTGTTCGTAACCTACAAACCTGGCGATCTATGATGCAAGAACGAAAATGAAATAACAATAGAATGCAAGAAATTAAAGAGATACATAATTTGACACAACTTAGACTCAATTCAGCAACTAAAGTTATAGAAAACTAAGACCTCTAAATTTAAGAACAAGAAGCAACCAAATTCTTAGTAAGACTAAGAGGGTTTAATTACCCTAATAACCAATCCTCTCACAATGTTCACAATCAATAGCCAAATCAAGCACTCACTCTCAAGAGTTTTACAATATCCAAATATCAATAATAATAATCAAAATAGTCTAAGTCTTTCAAATGAAAGAAACTACTATTTATACCCAAGCTCTAAAGAAGACAACTATATTATTACACTTCTACCCTTAATGAAGTAAGGGCCGCCTGTCATGTCTTCTTTGGCAAAGGAACTTGAAATTGCAAATCTTCAAGTAATAGCCACATTACAATCATGGCCATCTTTAACACTCTTCTCTAGACTGTCCTCCCATGCTATCATGAACACTCGGTGCTACACCTCGTAGTTTTGTACGTTGAGATTCGTTAGGTGGTAGTTGTTCAATTATGGACAACCGGAGTTATTTTCAATGATATATGAGATTATATGTAGCTATCTTATGGCTATGAGCATTTTAGTTCATGTAATAGGTTATGGAAGGATTGGAGAACAAGCGAATCAAGGAGACTAAGTTTTGGAACTTTGGAGAAAAGTTGGGCAAGGTTTGTATGACAATTTTTGTCTAACTTGAGAAAGAAATATCTCCTAGTATATCAGTAGTTTGGAAGTGAAACTAAAGCCTAAATTGAAGTTCAGGAAGTCTAGTTTCCAACGCAACAAACCGCGCATCGATCCGACATCGGAATCAAACGTTATGAGCATTTTAAGATGGACTGCTAGAGCAGAGATTAACTCTGCGCGAACGAGCCTGGAGGCAGCGCGAACGCGCAGAGGAGCAAGGGATAAGTCAGCGCGAATGCGCCTAGGGAGGCTCGAACGCACTGAGCAAATTTTAGGTCGGTGTAAACTGACTCTAGAATGATATAAAAGGGGGCTTACCCCCTTAGTTTTCATCCAAACACCCCAAAAACTCCCCCAAACTTTCTGGAATCTTTCCCCAACTTCCACCCATAAAATTTTAGCCCAAATTAAGTGGAATCTCTTGATTTAGGTCTGGACAGCGTATAGTTGTGATTATAGTATCGTATTGCGAGGAATCTAGGCTCGGATTCAAGGCAGATATTAAAGATATTGCGGTTCTAGTGGGAACAAGGTATGAATCTTTCATTATTGATATTGATTTAGGTTTATTTATGGAGATAAAGCTATTAAATAATCATATAACGAATTTGTGGGTCAAGAAATTGGATAAACATTATGTGAGATGTTTTGTGGAATATTTTGGTATGGATGATGCTTTTGTTGGCGTTAGAGTTTTTGTTGTTGTGTTGGTTATTGGTGTTGTGATTTCGGGCTAGGGATATAAACAGGGGAGATCTTTGCCCGATTTTCGGCAGATTCTAAAGTGATTTAATTTGAAAGCTTAAGACATGCATTCAGCGACAAGCTTAACGATAGTATGAATTCTCTTGAATGTAGATTCATGAGCTCGGGAGGATAAACGTTAAGTAGTTAAGGAGACTAAAGGTATGTTAAGGCCGTCCCTTCTTTCTTTTGGCATGATCTTTGTGATATAGACCAATGAACGTATGAAAAAACCTCCATATTACTCTACTCTTGGCAGCATTAGGAGTCTTCTACTCTTTGATGTTCCTGTACCTTTTTTATGATTATTCCTTCTGTTCATGGGTCTTGAGATCACGTATACTTAGCTCAAAGAAGTCTATCAAAAGTAGTATGACTTTATGTTACTCTGAGAGTCCTATTCTTTTTAGCTCACTTACGCATTGCATTCATTGATACATATGCATATTGACCCATGACTGAAAGGCGTTATATATGCATATATTATGTACTATATATATATATATATATATATATATATATATATATATATATATATATATATATATAGGGTATGGGAAAAAGGGAAAGGCGTTATATACGCATTACCACCTGATCAGTTGGTCGTATGATGATACAAAGACGATGATGATATTGATAATGATGATGATACCAGCCGATATTGTCACGACCTAACCCCGTAGGAAGTGACTAATGCCCGAGCTGGGCACCCATACGCACTCAATAACCGAAATCAAAGATACAAACAATCTATATCGACATAGAGATCATACTTGGTTCCAAACCGACGCATACAAACATATCCGCACGGCTTCGCAAGGCCATCGTAATATACATAACGTAGCAAAGACATACACGCGGCCGACAAGGTCGCACATGACGGATGGGCCGCCCAAACACAACTTACTCGACGCGTCCGAACAAACCGCATAACCCACATCTATGTCTACAAGGACCTAATACGAGAACAACGAGAATCCGATGACGGACAGGCCCCCGCCGCACCCCCACAATAAACATAATCATATACATCGGAAGAACATATACCCAAAATATTGACTCCAAAACAAAGGGAGCACTCTGAACAGCAGAACGGAAATCCTACGCCGGTGGATCACCAAAACGCATATCTGTACCTGCGGGCATGAAACGCAGCCCCCAAAGAAGGGGGTCAGTACGGAATATGTACCGAGTATGCAAAGCAAAAGATACGATGAAGCAAATCTAAGTCATAATCGAAACACGTCGTAAAGTAAGTATATGTCCAAGATACCCAAAACGTTCATTTTCAAAATATAAATCACGCATAGGGCTCAGAAATATGGCCGCCCCGCTCGTCGATGGCGTCCCCGACACATCATACTCCGAGAGACTTTATATCTCCGAAAATCCGACATACCGCGATCAAGAATCCATAGCGGTCATGTCGCGGCACCGCGGTCAAGAATCCGGCGGATAATATCACGACACCGGTCAAGTATCCGACGGACAACATCACATATCACATATACACGCACCCGGCCCAATAAGAGGGCTCTCGGCGAACTTACACATCCTACTCCAAAATACAAACATAGTGCACACAATGACATAACGCCCGAGACCCGGCGAAAAATGTAACAACAGAATGTACGAGCAGAATCATAAGTAACCAAATACAATTTAAAGTAATTTCAAAGACTCAATAGGTTAATCGAGACGGACCGTCATCCATAAGCCAAAACGGTAGTCAAATCAGATTTTCTTCCGAATATCGCTCAGGAACATATCAAACCGAACTTCGGAAGCCAAAGTCACGTATCAAGATCACATACATAAAAAAAAATCCTTATTTCCGACTCAACAATTAAATAAGTAATCATACTCGGGGGCCGGGACGAAAGTCATATCATATCCTTTCAAAAGTCGTCGAGAAGTACACAAGGAGAGTCGCGGGACACGGACGGGTGTTGACCGAGCCGGGCCCGCTTATGGAAAATATAGGCATCATACCTCATGGAATCATTTTTGAGCATATCGAAGCGATCCGGTTCTGCAGGAAAGTTACGGACTTTCGTAGTTTTTCGGGATCGTTTAGGAACGAAACACTTTAGAAAACCAACTTTTATGCAACTTTTTGAAAATCAATCATACAAAGACATATAAACCATAGCTTGTCCACATAAGGATGCCGACATCAAAAGCGAATATGACTCATAAACGTGCTCGGATTTTTAAGAATAGAATTACCCCCGAAGCTCATAACATATCATAACTTAGCCATATCTAAGACATGCCAAAGAAGGAAGGTAAGCTTTACATACCTTATCCGCCCTCGAAGCTAGTCCAAATTCAAACTTCGGGCTCTCTAGGATCTACAAATACGTCATAATATGCCAAACATTAGCTAAAGGTATTTAGGAATTCATTTCCAAACTAATACTTAATTCTGGAAATTTGGGGCAAGCACTTCCCCCCGTAAATGTGACCAACCCCGAGAATTTAACTCGGCCAAATCAACAACAACAACATCAACAACCAACCTAGCAACATCAATAACCAATCCGAAAGGCAATATAACTGTTAGAACCCGTATTTTTGTACATTGGAACAATCCGGATTAATTATGATAAGTTAAGGACAAAACTATTCCGGGATATAAAGTCGGGATTTTTGACCTTTGATTTTTTTTTTAAGACATAAGTTGTGCATGAATTTATTGGTGTGGAACAATTAGGAAAATTTGGGACCAAAAGTGATAAAAATTGGAAGTTGAAAATCATCCACTTTTCATGTTGGCCGTGTGAGTGAGTGGATTGTGGTGCCAATTTATTTTTGTGTCATCTTTTAATTGGAACAACTCATTAATGTGGGCCAAGGGACCTTGACCAAGTCTTGCTAACTTAAAAAGATGACCACTAGTCATTCTCTCTCATTTTAACACTTAGAAAAAAAGGAGCAAAGCTGAAAACTCCATTGAGGAGCTCTCGGCCAGCTGACCAAAAAAATCCACCCCATTTCTTGTCCTTCTAAAATTATTTTTGTTGATGTAAACCCATTATATTGAGGTCCCTAAGTAGCGTGGAAGCATCGTTGGAGCGATCAATCCATTATTTTTCATCTTTTGGAAACCCTAGGCTATTGGAAAGTTGAAGAAAGAAAGGTAAGTTTTGATCTTGTTTTTGTGTTATGAAGGTTGTATGCTTGTTGTAGTATGTTATAATGGAGGAAAATCATGAAATATGAAATGTTGGAAGTGAATTGTTTAAGTGGTGCTTGAGCCGTGTGGGTATGGGTGTGTTGTGTTGTGTTGAGACTATGAATTAATGCCTAGTTAATTTATTATGAGCATTGTAAGGTGAAGAACGTTGAGAATCATCCATGTGTGTATGTTGGTGTGCTAGCTTAAAATGGGTCACCTTATGTGCCAAGAATTGAATTAGTATCGCTTAATGTTTTAATCGTCGTCGCTTATGAATTTTATGTTGGAAATGAATGTTTATTGACTCAAGTTGATGTTGTAAATGTTATGACTGTTTTTAGGCTATTGTATATTTAATGTAATTGGTATATGGATGAGATAGCATTGTTAGAATAAATTGTGGATACAAATCATGGTTTGGAAATGAGGAGCATGAAAAAAAGGGGTGTCTCGGTTTAGGGGCTGTTTTCGGGTAGCTTGGGAAAATTTATGGATTGTTGGAAATGTTGTATGAATTGCTTAGAATGTCTTTAAATATGGTTGGTATGGGTTCGGGTTAGTATGTGAATGTATAAGCGTCGACGTTGGCTTGAATACAAGTCGTCGAAGTGAATTGGTGTAAGTTGTTGAATAATGGAAAAGAAAGCTATTGTTGTTGTTTTGCCTTTCGGATTGATTATTAATGTTGCTAGGTTGGTTATTGTTGTTGTTGTTGATTGTTTTGGCCGAGTTAAATTCTCGGGGTGTCCTACTTACAGGGGAAATGCTGCCCAAATTTCTGTAGAATTAAGGGCGAAATTGGAATTTAATGCCCAAAAAGTCTTTAGCTAATGTTTGGCATTTTATGGCTTGTTTATAGATCGTGGGCAGCCCGAATCATAGGTGGGATTTAGCTTGAGTTTGGATCATTTTTGGAGAGCGTTTGAGGTATGTAAAGTAACCTTTCTTTTTGGCATGCCTTAGTTAAAGTAGGCTATGATACGAGCCTCTAGAAACTCTATTCTCGCAATCCGAGCTTGTCTATGATTCGCATGTGTTTCCTTGGTATTCTTGTGCTCATATGCCATAACATTGATCCTTATATCCTTGGAATTCATAATTTGTAAAGATTTCATGAAAGCTGATTTTTGGTTTTAGAGCTTATTCTTTAGCGATTCCAAAAGTTCAAACGCTCATAACTTTCTCAGAAAAGCTCGGATTGCTTTGAAATTTTCGTAGGAGTTTGTATGATATAGAATGAGTATGTTTTTCATAGGCGTGCTCGATCGCCCGAGTCTATACTCGTCCGTGGGTCCCGCGACACCCTTTTATGTGAATTCGATAACTTTGAAACAAAAAGCAATAATTATTATTCCGATTTCGAATATGACTATTTTACTTATCTTTTGGATTTATGATAATGATTTTATGCATATGATTACTCACTGCTCCGCCGTGCCTACTATGAGATCGTTCGGCCGGTTCCGGCCGGTTCGTTGTCGTGCACATTATGATATACTCCGGTGTTATGCCGTGTTCATGGTGCACCGAGTTCCTCGCTTCTCGAGGGCCGGGTTCCACTTATATTTGGTGTGATTGTGTATGGTGATATGCTATGTATGATATGTGACGGAGATTCGGAGATTTGAAACTTTCTGGTGTTATGCTGTGTTATGGCGCCATCGACAGGCGGGCGACCATATTTCCTGTGCCCTATGCATGATTTATATTTTGAACTAACACTTTGATATTTTGGCAATGCATTTACTTTCTGTATCCCTATTTCGATTTCGACTCAGATTGGTATACTACATTTTCTGCTTTGCATACTCAGTACATATTTCGTACTGACCCCCTTTCTTCGGGGGCTGCGTTTCATGCCCGCAGGTACGGACTCACAATTTGGTGATCCACCTGTTTAGGACACCCTCTTCTGCTATTTGGAGTGCTCCCCTCATTCCGGAGCTTATACTTTTGGTATATATATTCGTCCGTTGCATTTATATATATTTGTTCATTGGTACGGCGGGGCCCTGTCCCGTCATATGATTCTGTCTGTCTGTTTAGAGGTCTGTGGACATGTGCAAAGAGACTGTACCAAAATCTGGGCTCCGGACAAGGGAGCTCTTCAAGATAGCTGAACGGGACCCTAAGTCGGCGGCTCACTCAAACGTGTATCGGTACCGCGCGCATGAAACGCCCCCGAAGAAAGGGGGTCGCACGAAATACGTACCGAGTATGTAGCTACGTAACACAATAAATAGGATCATAACCGAACTAGATCGTATCGAAATAAGTATAGAACTTAGAAATCAAACTTACCCGTGAATCGTATATTATATCCATATCATATCATCAAGTCATTATGCACATATAACGTACCCGGCCCTCCGGGGAGGAACTCGTAATAAATCATATAACCGTCATGTATACTAACTACGTAATCATACGCATATGCCGTACCCGGCCCTCTAGTGAGGGACTCGGTGAATAGGATCATCAAATGCCATCCCGGCCGCCATCCCCATATCATAACATCATCGATCATCATATATGTATATATATAGAGTACCCGCTCCTCTAGTGAGGGACTCGGTGAACAATGCAATGAACCGTGCACGAATACATACTCCGGCCGGGGACTGCGGTGAAAGACGTATTAAGCTTGCACGAGCAGTAGTAGTGAGAAGCCATATGCATATAACAAGTAAATAACCGGATTCTTTTCCAAAACTCAAGGACTAACTATGTTTACCGACATTTGAAAGTGCATAAACAAATTCAGGTTGACCGGAATTAATAAGCAAAAGTTATGGACTCCCGCGGTTATTTTACGTGTCGAAATATATCATACAACTCAACGGAATAGTTAGAACAATTATCTTTTGATAATCGAGACCATAGCCAAAAACTTTCTTTAAGTTCCGCGCAATTATGTCAAACAGTGCGTCATAAGGGGATCTCGGGATGCGTGGGCCCACCTCTGGCCAAGTTGAGGCGGCGTGTACCCAAATTATGATCATTAGGCTGATGGGGTCATGTACGAAAGATTCAAGGCCATCTAAGTCCATCCGGACAAGTATTAGATGTTTAAACGACCATTTGAACAAAAACATGAATTTCTTAATTCAATTCTATTGAAAGAAAAAGGGCAAATTCAAGCTCAAATTCCTAGGAGTAGAGTCATCCCCGAGGCTCATATTCAAACCTATTATGCTTAAGACATGCCAAGAGAACAAAAGGTAAAGCTTTACATACCTTATTCATCTTCCTCGCTTGTCCAAACTCAAGTCCCGATTTCCTTTAAAATCTTTTTCTCCCAACTTCTTCACTTAACTAAGTTGTTAAATTGATGAAACAAGTGCCCCTTCTTCCAAAATAACTACACCAAGTTGTAAAGGACCCTTGAATTAGTAGGAATACCACAAGAAAATAATTTTAGAGGCAAGATTTTGAGGGGTGATTTTTGAGAGCTTATGGCCGAATGGCCTTCAAATTTTTTTGCTCTTGTTTCTTTTGTTTCTCTCTTTATCAATTGTCTTGAAACTTCTATGAGCTTCATGACAATTAAATGGTGTTATAGCCCGTATTTTGTACGTTTGAAAATTTCAAAGTCGACGTGAAAAGTTAAGGGCAAGACCATATTCAAAATTATTTTAATGTATGGTTGTAGGAATATT
>NW_026721425.1:0-9517 GCF_029784015.1 Lycium ferocissimum
GAGGGTGTAATAAGGGGCTCAGGGAATATGGCCGCCCACCCGTCATTGGCGCCATAACACATCATACTCCAGAAGATTTCAAATCTCCGTAACCCGGCATATCACATAATACATCATAACGCCATAACACCAAATATATACGGTACCCGGCCCTCTAGCGAGGGGCTCGGCGAACCGGAACATATCATACTCCGGAATATAACATAGTGCGCACGATAACATAACCAGCCCGGGACTCGGCGAAAGAATGTGACAACCACATGCACGAGCAGAGTCGTGAGCAACCATATGCATAAAAATCATCATTATATACTCAAAAGATAAGTAAGTAATCGACGCTCGAGGGTTAAGCCGTTAGTCACACTAAGTCCTTTTAGAAAGTCATTAGAACCAAACATAGGAAAGTCTCGGGGGCCCACAGACAAGTAGCAAACCAATCCGAGCCCGCCTAGGAAAGTTTGGGGATATTATTCGTTACAAAATCTTCTACGAACAATTCGAAGCCATCCGAGCTTGTCAATGAAAGTTACGGTGGTTCGTAGTTACGGAATCTTTTAAGAACAAAATTCTTTATGCAACTTTTGAAATCCAATCATATAAAACATAAGGGCCTTAGTTCGACTACATTAAGAGAGTCAACTTTGAGAAGTGAATAAGAATCGTATACAAGCTCGGATCTTAAGAATGGAATTACCCCGAGGCTCGTATCATAGCCTACTTACCACTAAGACATGCCAAAAGAAAGAAAGAAGCTCTAGCATACCTCGTCCGCTTCCTAAGCTAGTCCAAACTTACGTCTCAGCTTCTCAAGATCTACAATAACGTCGTTAGACATCAAACATTAGTCATAAGCACTTAGGAATACAATTCCAAGCTAGCACTTTATCTACAGAAATTTAGGCAGCATTTCCCCTGTAAATTCAACAACCCCGAGAATTCAACTCGGCCAAATCTTCAATAATAATACCAACAATCATATTAACAACATCAACAATCAATTCAAAACGCATTCTAACGTTAGTAACTCTTTTCTACATAATTTGACAACATTCCATTTACATTCAAATCACCACATACAATTAAGCCAACACCAATGCTCACACATTCAAATACTAATCCGAAACCATTCAACAAGATTCAAGGACATTTCAAACAATCCGCTCAACATTCCAAACGGCCCAACCACTTACAACATTACCCGAAACCTTCCAATTTTACATAGGAACAACAACAACACATTTCTTTCTTCCAAATTCATGAACTATACCAATAATCCACATGTTAACAATATCATTCCCATAAATTCAAGAAACTATATTAAAATCACATTAGCTTCTAAAAAAAGCCCACACGATTACAACTCCAACTTGGATCATTAAACCTTCATTTTCATCATACAATCCACAACAATCAACAACCAAAACACTAAGTAAAATTTGTTCATCATGTTCTAGAAAATAGCCCACTACACGGCTCAACTTCAACATGCAAAGTTTCATGAACTTTATCCATTTCTACACTATACAACACACATAAACCATCCATAACATATGAAAAGAAGATTAAACCTTACCTTTTCCACTTTGTTCTTCAACTTGGCTAGGGTTGGTGCTTGCAAGAATGAATGGTTTGATTGCTCCAACAACTACTCCATGTTGATTAGGACCTTCCAATTAGTAGAAAAGCTAGAAGAAAATATGTTTTTGTTGATCAATTTTCCATGGCCATATTCGGCCAGCCTTGGCCGAACCTCCTTCCCTCTTTTTCTCCATATTTTCTCCAAGTTTCTAGAGTGATAAAATGATGAACAATGTCTAGCTTTTCATCCAATGTGCACATATATAATTCATCCAAATGTCCCATGGCCCACACATGGCTTGGATGAATTTAATTTGGCCAAGCCATGGGTGGTACCCCACTTGTGCCACACGGCCAACTTGGCTATTTCATGAAAAATAATTAACTTTTCATAATTCACTTTTAACCCCAAATTTTCCTTAATATTCCATACCAATAAAATCATAAGCAACTTATGCCTTAAAAATAAAATCGAAGGTCAAAAAATCTCAACCTCGTATCCCGGAATAGTCTTGTCCTTAACTTATCGTAGTTAGCTCGGAATGTCCCAATGTACAAAATACGGGATATAACATCCTCCCCTCCCCCCCCCCCCACCCTTTAGAACATTCGTCCTCGAATGTTAAACTAGTCTTACAGGGTCTTATAAGCGCTTCGGGGGAGAGTGTCTTTTATGGCCACCATGCACAGTTCATTTATCACTCAACGTAACCAATTAAGGAGCTTAAATTATTGTAGGCATAGGAGACAAGTACGGATACGTACTCTTCATCTCTTCCCCGTTATTGTTCCGTCACAATACCTTAACGGGAGCTATGTCTTTAGTACGTAATCTTCTCACCTAACGATCCAGTATGGCTATGGGCTGTTCCTCGTAGGATGACTTTTCTGTTGCCTGGATACCATCTATGGAAAATACTCTGGAGGGATCGCCTATACCTTTACGAAGCACTGACAAGTGGAAGACTGGACGCATGCCTCCAATTCAGGTGGTAGATCTAATTCATAGGCAGCTTTGCCTACCTTACGGACGATCTGATAAGGTCCAATATACCTCGGACTGAGCTTCCTCTTCCTACCGAATTTCATAACACCCTTGATGGCTGACGCTCTCAGAATTACCCAATCACCAATCTGGAACCCTAAACGTCGACGTCGATTGTCCACATACGATTTCTGTCGACTCTGAGCTGCTAATGACCGCTCCTGAATGGATTTTACCTCATCAATGACTTGCTGAACCCTATCTGGGCTAATTAACTTAGCTTCGCCAACATCGAATCATCTAATCGGTGAACTACACTTCCTGCCACACGAAGCCTCGTACGGCTATCTGGATACTAGAATGGTAGGTACTATTGTAGGAAAACTCCATAAATGGCAAATGATCATCCCAGCTGCCTCTGAAATCAATAACGCAGGCCCGCAACATATTCCTTAGCGTCTGAATAGTACGCTCGGTCTGTCCGCCAGTGTTACACCCCGTACTTCGTACGTCGGAATATTTTAAGTTGGTTGCGACGAGGTATGGACAAGACTTTTAATTTCCGGTTTTGTTGATTTTGTCTCAACGTATAAGTTGCATATTCGTCTTTTGTTGATATGAAGTGTTAAGGGTAAGATTGGAATAAGGAAAAATTAGAGAATGAAAGTTGGAAAAATTTGGGACCAAAAGATGAATTATGGAAAGTTGGCATTATTTGCAAATGGCCCTAGGTGGCCGGCCATATATGTGTGTGTGTGGGCCATATGGCCAAGTGTTTAAATTACATATGTAGTCCAAGATGATTAAGTAGTCATCTTTACCACTTTGTTGCCTTAAGAAAAATCAAGAAACATGGAGAAAGATGAAGAGAGGAGAAACGGCCAAGCAAGAAAAAATGGAAGACCAAAATTGACCATGGAAAAATTATTTCCTTCTTGTTTTCCTACTAATTGAGGGTGCTTAGTAACGTGGAGTTGTTGTTTCAAGCGTTGGATTGTTCGTTTTCATCCTTGGCCAACTTTGAACAAGTTGAGGAATTGTGAAGAAAGGCAAGTTGTAATCTTGTTTTATGAGTTATGGAAGGCTTATGTGTATTGTAGTATGTTAATATGGATGAAATTTATGAAAATATGGATGTTAGAGTTGAGTTGTGAAAGTTGAAGGTTGGCCGTGTATATATATATTGTGTGTAGGAGTAATGAACTAATTGAATTTAGCATGTTTGTGTGTTGTTGTGATGTGAAGAAATGAATGAAAACTCATGAAATATGTTATTGAAGTTGGGCCGTGTGTAGTGTGATTGAGGCCGTGTGTGTGGTTGTGTAGTAGTGAAGAATTAAGTGTGTTTAGCATGAGTGCATGTTGTTTTTAGTGTGTGAAAATGGATGAAAATTATGGAATGTGTGTTGGGGGCGTTGTAAAATGGGCTGATTTAGCAAGTATGTGGGACTAATGTGATGTAGTATTTTGTTATCGTCGTTGCGAATTCTACAATGTGAAATGAAGGTTTAATGACTTATGTTGGTGTTGCAATTGTTGTGGGCTGTTTTGAAAGTCAATAGATCTTAATATGTTTCCTTATATTTATGAAGGTAATTTGGTAATGTAGGGAATTGTTGACGTAGTATGAGAATTTGAAAGAAAGAAACGCATTATTGTCGTATTATTAAGTTGGAAGGTTTCGGTTTCATAGCATATTGTTGGGATTGTCTTGAATACTTTGTGGATTGTTCGGAATGTTCTTAAATCTTGTTTGGATGGTTGTTGGTTTGGTTGCTGTTGATGAATTTGGCCGAAGTTAAAAATTCGGGGTTGTGCACTTATAAGGAAATGCTGCCCAAAATTCTGTAGAAAAAGTAATGGTTTGGAATTGGATTCTTTAGCGCGTATGACTAATGTTCGATGCCTATCGATGTTATTGTAGATTTCCGGAGCAGCCAAGGTTTGAGTTTGGATTAGCCTAGAAGCAAACTGTACGTGAAGCTTACCCTTCTTTTCTTTTTGGCATGTCTTAGACGGAACTAAGGTATGACATGGTATGTGCCTCGGGGTAATTCCATTCGTAAATTTCAAGTAGGTTTGTGAATCGTATTTGCTTGTGCTGTAGGCATCCTTAGTATGGTCAGGCTGTGGTTTGTATGTTCTTGATATGGTTGAGTTTGAAAAATTGTGTAAGCGATTCGTATAAGTTCCTTGATGTTCGTATCTTTAACGCGGTTGAGTTATGACCCTTATGTCTTTTGTAGGATTAAACTTTTAAGGTTTCAAAAGAGTTCTATTTTCAAAAGTGTCACACCCCGATCTCGATCAGGGTGTGATGGGCACCCGACCCCGTGACCGGAGCCGAGCGAACCCACGACCCTTACTACGTAAAATTTTTTTTTTTTTTTTTTTTTTTTTTTTTTGAAAACCTTTAAGACAAGTAAACATAAATAGATGACTGAAATACTTTTTGTTGCTTTTAAGTTAAATAAAATATGTAACTGTATGTAACTCGTGTCATAATACAATCCGACTCCCTAACCCATAACTCGTTCGCAAAGTCTCTAATTGAAATCAGAAATCCGGCACGTGTATTTCCGACTCGCTACACCAGGCCAAATGGAGCTTGCCAACTTCGCTGGAACATCTCTATCCCGGTTTTATCCGTCGGTGTACCGCGTGGCATGAACGCAGCCCCCGAAGAAGAGGGGTCAGTACGAGCAATGTACTGAGTATGTAAGACATGAACAGTAACAGCATAGTAAAAGCTGTACGTATGAGACATATCATGTGTAATATGGTAACCTGTGCAAAGCAATAACTGTAGGGAAACATAGATGGTATACAGGATAGAGGAGCAACCTGTACATGTGAGTGCCACTCGTGGCGGAGGCCATGCACGCCTAGTTTTTCTTTTTCTTTTTCCGAACACGGTGTTTCTTGTTTTTGTACATAGAAACAAGCATGCTTTTTTAAAACTACATTTTTACTTGTAGTGATGACGCCTTAATTCATCGGCTCTCCCAACCCCCCTCCCCAACAGTGTCCCAAGTATATCATATTATATATATATATCACAGAACAGACGCCGCATACGGCTCTCCGATAAATCCCGCGTCCGGGCATCCCGCGTCCGGGATGATAAGCCACCGAACTGGGGACACAAGGTGCTCTCCCCATTCCCCACATATACAAGGTATACAAATACATTCATCAATATCAGGTATTATATACATTATTATATAAACAATTAAACAAAGATGCATGGAGCCTCAAGGAAAAGCTATAACGTTATCGGAGTGACGTAAGGTCGGTAACCTCCGATTTTATTATGAAATAACCATGGGCGCTTTATCTCACCTGAAGGAACTAGTAGTAAGGCGAGACAATCAATGGAGGTCAACATTATGAATAAACATGGAGTAGAATCATAGTGTAGCGTTTCATGTACTTTGGAACCTTTTAGACATAAGATCATTCTCGCCTTAGTCATCATAGTACCATTCTCATTTTTTTTTGACATCGTCATAGCTATTGAAAAACATAGCCTTGGCTATTATCGTCACATGCCTTTCTTATTCGGCATCATTATTGTCATCATAGAACTGTGGTCGTCGTTTTAGCTAGTAGGACTTTCATGTTATAAAGCTTGGTTTATAAAGAAAAACTGAGTATTTTGGAAAAACACCGGTAAACTTTTTAGAGAAGAAAATCATGCGTTGGGGTCGAAGGTTTAGTTAAAACAACTACTAATTTGATACTAGGAACAATAACCAAAAACTTTTATTAGCTATAGCATGAAAATAAGTTTAATGTAACAATAAGAAGAGATTTGGGAATAGTGGGCCCGCCGGCCGAATGAGGCGGCGTACACAATTTACGTATAATACATTTCATAATGTTGCTTATGGAAGTCTTAGGATGATCGGGTCGTATTCTTGCAAGTCCTAGGGTGTTTCGACCTTTCTTTCACTATTTAAGCATTTTTGGTTCAATGCCACTGAATGAATAGTAACTAGTTTTCAATCTCGGATTTCTAGAGTTAGGGAAGTCCCCGAGGCGCAAACAAGCCTATACGTCTAGGACATGCCAAAGAAAGAAAGTAAAGTCTTACATACCTCCTTCCGCTCCTTCGCTACTCCAAATCCACGTTGCAAATTCGCCAAAATCTACAATTTGGTCATGTTTACCAAATGTTAATTAGCGAATTTTGAAATGGGATTCTAAATGAAACTTGGCTACCGAAATTTCCGGCAGACTTCTCCTGTAAATATACCATGCCACCAAGTCTATCTTGGTCGATTTCAATCAAGAACAATCCCGGAATTTAACCCGCCAAAATTATCAACAATACCAACAATTCTTTGTCAACAACATTATCAATTTATTCAAGATACATTATAATGCTAATAACCCTTCTCCAAATATTCCAACACATTCCAATTATATTCAATCCAACTTCGTATATTCAAACGAACCACATATAATCAAACTATCATTAACATGCATATCTTCATGAATTTTCCATCTTTTCTACACATTACAACAACCAACATACTTCATAAAATTAATTCAATCCTCTCACATAACACCACCCATATACACGGCCAACACTACTCCATATGGCTACCATTCCAACATTATTATATTCATGGTTTTTCATTCATTTTACATCATGGATTCCACAACACAACAATCAAACTACCAAAAATAAAATCAATTCATCACACCTTCTCAACACTACTTCTATTTGGTCATAACTACAACATGCATAATTTCATGTTTCTGCTCATTTCTCCATTCTACAACATGCACCACCATTCATAATACAACAATCCGACATGCTAAATAAACTAATTCTTCATTTCCATACCATGCTACCTACACGGCCCCATGCATATACATACAACCACCATGCAAACTTTCCTATTTTCATGAATTCTATCCATTTCTACCTACTACAATATAAACAAACCTCATAATATATAAAATGGGATTAAATCTCACCTTTCCTCCTTAACTTTTCACTTGTCCAAGGTGTGGAATCGTCGAAACGAACGTTCTATCTTCCGAAATAATTATACCACGTTTGTAGAGGACCCTTGAATTAGTATAAATACATGAAGAAAAGAATTTTGGGACAAGATTTCATGGGGGCAAAAATGCCCCACCTTGGCCGTGACCCTCCTCTCTCCTCACCTTCATTTTCTTTCTTTCTTTCTTTCCTCTTTCCTTCAATTAAAAAAGATGATCACATATATATACATGTGTCTTCCACTACTTATCCATATTTATGATTTAGTCCTCAAGTATAACCTTATATCCTCCTTCTCCATCTCTAGAATTTTCTTCTTTTTTCTTGATTTTTCCTTCCTTTTCTTGAATTTTTCTTACTTGGTCAAAGATGACCAAATGTCTTCCCTTGCACACTTTAGTCCCTCATTTATTTACACTTTGCCCCCTTTCATTTTTTTTTTTCTAGAGCTTTCTTCCCTTTCTGAAATTTAATAAAGAAGGCCAAGTGTCTTCTTATATAAGATTTGGCCCCCTCCAAGGATTTTTTTCTGAACCTTGTGAAATTACTATTTTTACCCTCGACTTTTCTCATTCTTACCATTTTGTCCCTAACCTTCCGCATTATTTTCCACGACCCATTTTCCGACCTTTCTTCTTGCCCTTAGCCTCTCTCAATGTTTTCCACACTACCATTGTCCACAATTAATATTCCTAACAACTCGGACATTAAAATTATTTTAGAACATAGTCTTATCCTAACTTCTCGCCTTTGTCTCGCAACATCCGAACGCACACGGCACGGCTATAACAAAAAGAATCTTGTTTTCAAAAGAGACTGCTCCAAAACAACTTCTAAAACTACGAACGTCCGTAACTTTTGCGTTAATGACCTCGAAAACGCCCCAAAACATAATATGTTCATAAGACATCACTCTCCCCTATCCCTCGTAGTCGGGCTCTGACGGGGCCAAGGCATCGTTCGTGGGGCCCGCGGCCTTTCTATGCTACCTTTATAGATTTTTCGAAAAATTTAATATTTTCTTCATTATGACTATTTATTTATGTATTTGTCGAGTTGGAAATAAGGATTTTATGCCCATGATTTTGATACATAATTGGGGTTTTTAAAACTCCGTTTGACATGTTCTTGAGCGAAATTAAGAAAACTTGATTTGACTACGGTTTTGGATTTTCAAAAAGAGGGTTCGTTTTATCATTCGGTTGAGTTCCGTGATGATGTCCGACATGCGTGTGGTTACTTACGATCTGCTCGTGCGTTCTGTGTTATTTTCTCACCGGATCCCGGGCCGGTATATGATCGTGCGCACTATGATATACTCGAGCATTGTCACACCCCAACCTTCGTCAGGGGTGACGGGATTTGCGACTTCACTCAGTCAAGCGAACCCTTAAACGTCAACTCAAATTTTTTTTTAAAACAAGAATTGAAAGCTGTAAATGAAATACCAAAAATCGACGCGTAGCTCGAGGCATCTCAAACCTGATATATAGATACATACAACATAAAACAAGGCGAGCTAAAGGCTCTGCCATTTCGTAATAACAAAATAGCGGCCGACAAGGCCAAACAAAGAACCATGACTCCCACGCTGTTCGCAGACTTCTATAGAGTATAACCTGTACAATATATAAAGCTATACCAAAACGTGGGTGGACAGCCTCCGGAGCAATGGAGCTGTCCGACCCTGCTGCTATCTCCTCTAAGAAGCTCGGGTCCCCTGGTCGCGTCTCCTGAACCTGCGGGCATGAAACGAGCCCACGAAGAAAGGGGTCAGTACGGAATATGTACTGAATATGTAAAGCATCACCGAAGCAAGAAATAGGGGGTTCAACGAAAAGTTTGATTAATGAAAAAAATAAACGAAGAAGTTTAGATTACCGCATGAACTAAATGTTTAAAAAATGGTCCTTTGGGCCCCTTCCCCTAAATTTAAA
>NW_026721426.1:0-8721 GCF_029784015.1 Lycium ferocissimum
GTTTTGTTCCGGCTCCATCGGAAATTGTCGTTACGTATTATGTAATAAATTCCATGTATTTTAGATGCATTTGATTTGAAAATTTCAAAAAGTATTTCCCGAAAAAACCGTTTCCGAAGTTGTCGTTTGTGTTTGATTAAGAGTCTCGGGGAGTTATGTACGTAACAAGAGTCGGGTGGAGTTGCTTTAAACTCAGAGCATGGGGTTGGGTGCCCATCACACCCTAGTAAAATCAGGGTGTGACAGGTTTCATATTCTAGGATAAATTTGAGAGTGTTTTGATTATTGTAGGATAAAT
This sequence comes from Lycium ferocissimum, assembly GCF_029784015.1. NCBI lineage: Eukaryota > Viridiplantae > Streptophyta > Magnoliopsida > Solanales > Solanaceae > Lycium > Lycium ferocissimum. The sequence goes on from NW_026721426.1 coordinate 299, forward strand.
TTGAGAGTGTTGCCATGAATGATCATCGTGATCATATCTTGGAATGGATGAAAGAGTTATGGAACAAATGGAGAGGATACTTGCATGCAACCTATGTGAAGAATAAGCCAATCACGCAGACTCTTAGAATTTTCCAAAGGAGTGACAAGAAAAGATTGGGGGTGGTTAGTAAAAGAACATTATAATTCAGAAAGTTTTCGGGTATGCACAGTGATTTATAGTCTATTTCGCTTAAACCATCCGCGGCATGATTCCCCTCCTTGCACGAGATATCTTTTTCCACTATACTTGGAAAATAACTTAATATCTTGTTTTTATATTTTATGTAAATCAGTGTATTACTACTATTACATTTAAGCTTAACTATTTCACAAATATAGGCAGAAACGACGAGGTTGGCAAATCGAGGCTAAGTTAGAAGATGCCTCATCATGTGTGTAAGCTTTATTCGAGGTTATTTATCAAAAGGAGTATTATCATAAAATCTATATTTTCCTAAAGAAATATTTATAAGGTGTTACTTGACATGTTTGCTTTTGATGTAAGGGGCGGAAATATAGCGATCCAGTTTGAGGACTATTTTCTTTGAGACTCGTAAGAAAGATAACAAGCTTGTTGAACTTTTAAACAGTTGAAAAACATGTATGTTTGGTACATTGAACATGTAAATTAGAAAGTATTATAGTTCTGATAGAAAATCTTCTTTTATATGTTTTGTAGCTCGGATCAAAGAAATGGTTCAATCAGACCTCATCTAGTATAGAGATTGTGAGAAAAATGTTGTGGACCTCGAACTCGTAGCCATGTATTTGGATTTCGGGGGTGGAGTAAAAAGGCAAAAGACTTGAAAGGTGGAACTTCTTCAAAGGCCGGAATTATTGTCTAGCATACGTTCGACTCGAGAGAAACAAATCCTTGAATGAGATAAACAAGTCCTTGAATGATCGACTTTACGCTTGTAGAAGATGAGATGAAAATTAAGAAAATGAAAGAATTATTTACTGCTCAACGATCATTTGTCCACTACGACATGCCGTTTCATCCGAATGACCAACGAGATTTTGTACGCTAACCAAGTTAGTAATATTACACTCGACTTTTTATTTTATTTGTTGATTTGCGTATAGCCAATTTCTATCTTCTTTGATTCTAGTAGTCGCTTGACTTACGTATGGTGTTTTCTAGAAAGTTATGAGCCTAGTCTAATTGATGTTTTGAGGCGATAGAATCCAAAAATGTACTTCTCAAAAATAGAAAAGTAAAGGAGGGAAAAATCTAGTTAGTGGAATTATTGGAACGTATTCACGAAAACTTAAAAAAAAACCTTGGGTAAAGGTTATTGATTTTCTAGTTTCATTTGTTTCCGTACGCACCATAGTTCCGGAGTGAGTGCTTTAATCATTTCCTCTCTCGGTAGGATCGGTAGCTTGTAGCATTAGATCTAATTTGAAGACTTGGACTTGCACCAAATACTTTCCTAGATAAATAAGACCATTGATAACAATTGCAAAAGTATTCCTTGATCTTACAGATACATGTGATCCCACATAGTAATCGTTGCAACAGCAGCCACACGCGTCGGCATTCCTTATGCATGTGGTGGCATTTAACTTCAAACCATCGGTATCTCTAGCGAGGATTCTACCTCATTTCTGTGAAGGGATCGGTAGACCAAGTGATAGAGTCTCTGATGTCAATAACCAGCTGACTCCATTTTCACCGGAGTCTCACTTAGTATAGGATCATCGATGTCACCGACCAACAATATCCTTTTCGCCCATACGGTAGCAACCAAGCACACCGAGTTCTCACTACAGCGATTATCCAAAAACACACTATACCATATACATAAATTAAGTTCTGATGGTTGTAGAAATCAAAGCGATTCTGTACCAGATATTATACCCACCAAACCATCCCGGAATCAGCCATTGTACAATCACGAGTTCTCCTTTAAAGCGATTTGCAAATGATTGTTTCCATCAATATGCATGTTCCCTACCAAGCTTTCCACAAAAAACCATATTGTCTATTTTCCACGATGTGAAAAATCAGACCTTGAGTTGGGTGCTTCACACAATACATTTGTAAATGATTGTAACAATCGTTATCACTTAATCCCGATGAACTTTCCATTTAAAAACCATATTTCCCATTTTGCCCTCATCTTGAAAAATCGGCCTTGTCCTATTGCCTCTGTCATTGAAATGATAGATTCTTCCATGGTGAAACCAACAATGATTTCCATCAAGCCGGGCAATATACTGATGCTTGCATCCCATTACCTCTTGTCTTCCCAAAAATCAGCCCCATTGCCACCTTTAATTTTGATGTCCTTCCTAGTTGTTCAAAACCATGTGACAAGTGATGTCCCAAGTTTGTTCCTTTGATGCATCATTCGCCATGTTAAAAATTCATGTCATAAAAATAGTAAGTAACCAAACTACATAGTATGGCATATAAACTACATGCTTCATGTCTTTTAATCTCAATCCTGCTTTGTATTTGTAAACATGTTTGACCACTACATTTTCCATATATTGTCATTCCTCAGGAATGAGCACTAGATACTAATACCACCCATTGAGAATGATTCAGCAATTGGATCATGTGTTTTACTGCGCAACAAAAAACCAATAACATCACAAAAAAAAAAAAAAAAAAAACAACAAGGCTATGACACACATTTCCCAAAAACTAAATATTTTGTGTTTTCGGGATAATTTACATAAATGTAGTGTAACCATCCTAAAGCCCAAATTTGCTAGTACGCGCCCTTTTTTTTTTTGTGTTTCTCTTTTTGATGAAAAACCATAATTCCCATATCACTTGCTCTAACTTTGTAGGATTAATGGGAAGAGAACCGCTTCAAATATGGAGCACACACACCACAACATTTCCTAGATAAATAGAATCAACGGTAGTAGTTGTATATTCAAAATTAAAGCAATCACGCGCAAGCCAATAGTACGGTCATGTTTCCAATTTCCTAGTTTCTACTTGAGAAATTCCATGCTTGAACTTGTTGAATATATATCTGAATTCTTTGGTTTCCTTGTATTCCTTTATGATGCAGTTCCGGTCTTCGCCAACATGAAGTGCAACCTACGGTTTTTAGACATCCTCACAGGTCTAGTGAAAATGATCTACCTTGCATATACAACACACCCAAAAAAAGAACACATAGTTAGTAAAAATTACCACGATGTTCTCCTCCCATAGGACTCGAACATGATGATAAATAATCCTCCTTTTCTCCATACCAGTTGAAATTTTTGCAGAAGTACAGTAACAAAGGCTAAGTGCGCGCTTCTAACTTGAAATTTCAAACAAGTGCTTTGAAAAACTGGCTATTTGAGAATATTCTACTTCACCACCGGTACTAGCAACTTCCAATATTCCAACCACATTCTTTGTCTTTATATAACCATACAATTCTTGTCTCCAGTTTGCAACATATTCTCGCAAATTCTTGGTTTGGTATTCTCCTTGCTTGTATAAGAGAGTTTCTTGGAAGTTTAAAAGGAACATATATTCTTTGTAGAAGAGTCTTTTCTTTGTACAAGAGACTTAACATCTACGATTTATGTAAAAAATTTAGTTGGGAACATATATTAGTTGAGGAACATATTCTAGCGGTAGCATGTTTCTCTTTAAATGGGGAAACGACGCCTTAAGTTCAAACACTTCCATTATGCTTGACACGGATTATTATTTGAGTTGCGTTTTGATTAATGTGTCCCAAGTTTTTCTAATTAATTTTTTTTTATACTCTGTAGGCTCGATGATTTTGTTGGATAACACCTAATGAATTTAGATTGCTTTTGGGGTAAGCGATACAACCACTACTAGTGTAACATTTACATATATTATCTCTCCATACCAGTTGAAATTTTTGCAGTAGTACAGTAACAAAGGCTATTGTACAACAAAATTTCAAACAAGCTACTTTGAAGAGCTTCTGCGTAATATTCTCTTCACCACCAATGCTAGTAGCTTCAATATTCCAACCCTATTGTTGTCTATATATTAACCATACAATTCTTGTCTCCAAGCAGCCTATTCTCTGGAATTCTTGATTTGGTATTCTTTGTTGTATAAGAGATTTTCTTGGAAGTTTAAAAGAAACATATATTCTTTTTGAAAGAGTGTCTTGTTGTACAAGAGACTTAACATCAATAGTTTATGTAAAAATTTAGTTGGGAACATATTCTAGCGGTAATGGCATGTTTCTCTTTAAATGAAATGACTCCTTAAGGGTTCAAACACTTCCGTTATGCTTGACCACGAGTTACTATTTTAGTTGCGTTTGGTTAATGCGTCCCGAAGTTTTTCTAATTAAATTTTTTTTATACTCTTGCAGGCTCGATGATTTTCTTTGGATAACACCTAATGAATTTAGATTGCTTTGGGGTAAGCGGTGTTATGTCCCGTATTTTGCACATTCGGAAAATTTGGAATAATTGTGACGAGTTAAAGACAAGACTACATTTTGATCTTGTTTGGTATATAAGTTGTTCATGAGAAATATTGATGCGAAAAATGCCGAAGAAGGCCAAGGGCAAAATTGGAATTTTGAAAATTTATTTCATGAATTACAAAAGTTAGCCAACTAATTGGGCTCAAAAAAAAAAAAAAAAAATGAGGCCCAATGCCTTGTGGTGTGGCCGGCCATGGTGTAAATGGCCCAAGCCCATGTGGCAATTTAATTCATGAATAAATAAGACAAGGGACCATTTGATTATTCTAGATTTTTCAAGAAAACAAAAAAAAAGAGAAGAGTAGAGAGCAAGAAGGAAGGGTCACGGCCAAGAAAAAAAAAAGGAAGAGAAGAGAGGAATTTGAAGTCTTTAACTTTGATCTCAAAAATTTGCTTCTTCATGCCTTCCTACTAATTTGAAGGCCCTCTTTAACATGGCACAATTGTTGGAACAAGAAAATCACTCTTTGTGGCACTTTCAAGTAAGTGGGAAAGTTGAAGGAAAAGGTAAGAATTTCTCTTCTTTTTCATTTTATGGGTGTTTGTGTATGTTGTAGTATGTGAAAGTGGATGAAATTCGAAAAAAAAAATATGGAAGTTGAAGTTGTAGCCGTGCATGGTGTGTGTGTGTGGCCGTGTGTGTGTGTGTGTGTGTGGTGATGATGAACCAATTTTGTTAGCATTTTGGTTGTGGTTGTAATGTATAGAAATGGATGAAAATGCATGAACACATGTATGTGGTTGTGTGGCCGAATGGTAGGTTGTTTTGGTAAGTTATGATGAATTGATTCTATTCAATATTTTAGTTGTTGTATTGTGAATTCTATGATGAAAAAAAATGAGAATTGAATGATTAGAAGTGAAGTTGTGGTTGTTTGTGGATTATGGAAAAAGTTAGAATGACATTGGTATGGTTCTTATGATTGTAGAAACGATATTGTTAATGTGTCGGGTGGAGTAGTATGTCGATGGAGTCATTTTGAATGTCATGCGAGTTGAATTGAATATGAATGAAGTATTGTTGAAATGATGTGCGGGTTGTTGGAGCGTTCTTGAATATTATTGAATGGTTTCGGGTTAGTATTTGAATATGCGAATTGCTTGAAATATTCTTGAATTGGTTGTTGATATTGTCGGAATAATCGTTGGCATTATTGTTGCTAAGTTGGCCGGGTTACATTCCGGATTGGTTGTTGTATATTTGGCCGAGTTGAATTCTCGGGGATGTTGGTTTATATAGGGAAGATGCTTAATTTCTGTAGACAAGTATGGATTTAAGAATGAATTCCTAAAAAGCTTATAATCAATATTTGGTATTTGTGACCAATTGTAGATTTTGGAGGAAACGGGACTTGAGTTTGGACAAGCGTAAAAGGCGAATAAGGTATGTAAGGCTTTACCTTTCCTTCTTTTGGCATGTCTTAGACCTAATAGGGTTGGATACGAGCCTCGGGGACGATTCTATTCCTTGAAATCCGAGTTTGAATTTGTCCCTCTTTCGTTGATAGAATTGAATTAAGTTTTTTCATGTTTGGTTGAAATAATTGTTTAAACATCTACGGTTTTGTCCAAATGTAACCGAATGACACTAAGACCTTCATAAGTGACCTTATAAAGTTTAACGTACATAATTTGTGTGCACTACCTCGACTTGACCCGAGGTGGGCAAAATCCAGAGACCTATTTGTGTTGTCCTATCTGATTCATTTCCGTATGATAATTAAGGAAAACTTTCGGCTATGGTTTCGAGTTGTTGTGATTCGTACGTATCCTCCGATATAAGTATTCCGATTTGGCTATTTTGATACAAATATTCCGACGTAAGTATTGAGACAAAAGTATTTTGATATGAATATTTTGAGACAGGTACTTCGACATAAGCGCTGCGAAATGCGAATATTCGATGTGGGTATGCGGTTCGATATAAATACGTTATGAGTAGTTTGATGTAAATATTTTGGTAATATTTTTTACTAAAAGTATCATGATATAACTTTGATATAGTTACATCATAAGTATTTTGATACAAGTATCTTTGGCGTAAACATTACGATATAAGCATTATGGTATAGGCATTTGTCTAAGTAATTTGTTATGAATATTCGATTGTATGATGTGTTCGGTTTCGAGTCGTGGTATATGTCCGTCCCGATTCACAGGTGTATGTGGAGCATGATATGCCGGTCTCGAGAATCTTGTGGTATATGTCCGTCTCCTAAGATCGCATGTGGCCGGTTAGAATCTTGTGGTATATGTCCGTCTCGGTTACCGTATGAGCAGTTACATTGTCTTTGTGGTATATGTCCGTCCCCGGATTCGGGTATATGGATTATGATGCGGTCGGTTCCGGGCTCTCGTGGTATATGTACGGTTCCGGTACGGCATTGTGATATGTTCGGTTTCCGTGGTATACGTGGTACCGTGTATGTGTTATGATCTGTCCGGTTTCCGGCGTGGTATATGTCCCGAGATGCAGTGTGTATGTTATGATGTGTTGTGTTATGGTGACCATATTTACACGAGCTGCTGTGCATGCCTTTGATTTGCACTATTTATGATGCGAAGTAAAAGCGTTTTTGATCTTACGGATAAGATACGTATTTCTGCCTTCGGCTACGACCATGAATCGCATGTATCAATCTTCTAGCCTTTGATCATGATAAGGCTGCTTAGATATACTTGTATGTCAGTTAGATTGTGATTTGTTATTTTGCGTTCTACGATGCAGTTGGATTAGCTTATGATTGCATTTACGATATTTACGCGCCTTACATGCTCGGTACATATTCCGTCTGGCATTTTGTTCTTCGGGGCTGCGTTTCATGCGCGCGGTACTCCCCGGATGATTAGCGACCATTACGGAAGATGTTCGGTGGGGTTAGCGGCCTCAACTGCTGCACCTGGAGTGTTCCGAGTCGAGTTTGTATGATATGCTACCGGATGGATGTTAGAGACTTTACGAGACAACGTCGTGGGTGTTCGGATTTGTCGATGCGTAAGCGGCTCTAAAATAAACCGATGTGTAGGCACATGTGTTATATATTAGGTTTTGTATGGTTATAGATTTGTTGGGGTTTTGGCTAGAAAGAGTATTTACGAAAAAAAAAAATTTACTATGTATTTTATCTTATTTGATTTGGAAAGAGTTGACGCGATTTTGTATGTAGTAAGAGTCGAGGGTTCGCTCGACTCTAGGTAAGGGTCGGGTGCCCATCCGTCCCGTCGGTGGAGCGTACAAAGTGGTATCGGAAGCGGTGTCGGTCTAAGGGGTTGTACGCGAAGTCGTTGTCCCGTAGAGTCTGGGCCCCATATGGTGTGAAGCGCGCCACGTTTATAAACGAGGCTACGGAGGCATCTGGAGATTGTTGACCTTCTTTAAATGTGAGATCGTGCGATAGAGCCAAGTTATAGAGAAAATGAAATCCTATGTAAGCCTCGTATACGACGGAAGGAGGTAAAGATGATGGTATGGAAGGTCACTACGGTATGTATCGGTGTGTTTGATACGTACACATGGTGGCGGTTTCGGATGGATAGATTGTGATATATAGCCATACGCTCTGTAGGCATTAATGTATTTGTGCATAGCTTTCGAAAAGGAAAAGAATAGTATACGAGGAACCGAGGTCATCGAAGGATTTAGCAGTCGATAATCGGTTCTTGAAGAATATGTACGGATAGTAAGGTGGAAATTCAAATAGGCGATACTCGGAATATTCGTAAGTAGTGGCGATGAGAGCATGTTCTGCCGTCGGGAATGCGGAGTCCGGGGCGGAGCGTAATTATACGCATAAGTGAAAAGTGCCTTAGGAATCAAAAAAGGGGAAAATGTAAATGTACAAAAAAGGGGCTTAGCACCCTGGGCCCGGGGGGCCCCATTGGGCCCCAAAGGGCACTTCAGTCGTCATATTCAACAACTGGGTTTTTATTCTATTGAAACGGA
>NW_026721427.1:0-9221 GCF_029784015.1 Lycium ferocissimum
TCCATCCCCTACATTAGCTTAAGATCATGATACATCTTTATCGCTCCTAGGTGAATAGAATACCGAGAGAGAATGAGTTTTTCTAGAATCGCGATGACGTAGTTCCGCAAACATTCTAACATACATGCTTTGTCTCGGTATCTATGAACTCCATCTGGGAGAAATCTTGAATGGCGACTTCTCTTTCTCATGGAATGTATCTGTATAATGACTCAGGCGAGATCTTCATATTGACGCTCTTTCACCTCCATATCTAGGAACGAACCGGTTGGGTTATGAATGCAGTCTGCGCATTGCCCTCGAATCAATTAGGCGAACTCCAAGGTTGGCTAGTTGGTGGAGCTCACGAATTAATTCTTTCTTCTCCGAAGGAGCCTCACATAAGCTACCCATTGATTTGCGGCTAAGCGCATCAGCTACTACATTCGCCCTTCCGGGGTGGTATAAAATACTCACACCATAATCTTTCAGTAGCTCTAACCACTGCCTCTGCCGTAGATTTAACTCCTTCTGCTTGTAAATATATTGGAGACTCTTGTGATCTATATAGATATCAGCATGTACGCCGTACAAATAGTGTCTCCACATCTTTAATGCATGAATAACCGTAGCTAATTCAAGGTCATGGGTTGGATAGTTCTTCTCATGTTTCCGCAACTTCCTTGAAGCATAGGTAATGACTTTACCGTCTTTGTCGTCAGCACACGACCCAACCCGACACCGAGGAGGCATCCACAATATACAACATAACCATGCGGCCCTTACCGGAAGTGTCGGAATTTGGTCGGAAGTTAATCTATCCTTCCATTCTTGGAAACTGCGTTTATAAGCATCAGTCCATTGGAATCTTGCTGACTTCTGAGTTAGCTTTGTCAATGGTGCTAAAATAGAGGAAAACCCTTCCATAAATCTTCTATAATAACTTGCCAATCTCAGAAAACTACGAATTTCTGTAGGCATTGTAGTATGATCAAGTCTTCACAGCCTCAATTTTCTGAGTATCCACTCGAATGCCGTAATTTTGAAATAATATGGCCCGGAAAATCCTGAGAATTCACCCAAAATTCGCATTTTTGAAAATTTAGCATATAATTCACGAGTACGAAGAATCCCCGAGGACGATGCGCAAATGGTGCACATGCTCGGATTGCTCCAAGAGTATACAAGGATATCATCAATGAACACAATCACGAACAGATCTAAGAGAGGTCTGAACACATTATTCATCAAATTCGTAAATACCGCCGGAGCATTAGTCAACCCAAATGACATTATCTGAAATTCATAATGGCCATATCTCGTTCTGAAAGCTGCTTTAGGAATATCTTCTTCTCTAATCCTCACTTGATGATAACCTGACCTCAAATCTATTTTGGAAAACCACTTGGCGCCCTGTAATTGATCAAACAAATAATCGATTCTCGGGAGAGGATATTTATTCTTTATCGTCACCTTGTTCAGCTGCCGATAGTCGATGCACATCGGTAGGGAACCATCTCTATTTCTCACAAATAGGACAGGCGTGTCACACCCTAACTTTTGGTAGGGCATGATGGGCACCCGACCCTTACTTAGGGCCGAGCGAACTCGCTGATCCTCGTGATACTCATAACCTTACTGGACTCTTAAATCATGAAGTGAATGCATAATGTAAGCTTTTCAAAAAAATATGTTTTTCGTCTCAAATCAAGGAAAAATCTATATACATGTGAAACTTGCAACATAATGCATAATGACACATCGGCTTACAGAGCCGCTTACAAAACGGACATATTCTATACGTGACTCTGTCTGCAAAGCCTGAACATAACCCAAGATGCCATAACATAGATACTCTGACTCGGCAGCACTCCGAAAGGAAATGGAGCTTGCCAATCCAGCTGAAACATCTTCTACTAGTATCTCCCACTCATGCAGTATACACTGCGTGGCATGAAATGCCCCGAAGAAAGGGGTCGATGCGGAATATGTGCGAGCATGTAAAGCATGAAATACGGTAAAACGGGATCATACTGAAATAAGGAGTATAGAAAATCATAAGGCTTGCCTTTGAAACATAAATCATGCATGTCAATATCATGTCAAATTCATTATGGAACTTAGAAACATAATTAGATAATCATTTTGTACATATGCATATACATAACGTGTCCCGGCCCTCTAGTGAGGGACTCGGTAAATAAAATCATCATATACATGTACATATAACGTGTCCGGCCCCCTCATATATATATATATATATCGGATGCATGACGTGTCCTACTCTGAGTGAGGGACTCGGTGAAAGGAATCATCATATGCCATCTCATCCCGCCATCATCGTATCATCATCATATCATATATATATATATATATATGCGGTGGAGTTGTGCACGAATACGTGTCCTGGCTCGGGACTCAGTGAAAGAAGTAATAACGCTCGCACGGCGAGTAGTGAGAAACCATATGCATATAAATCATCTTTTAAGACTCAATAGATAAGTAGACAAATCAACGCTCGAGTATCAAACGTTAGTCATGATAAAGCCGTTCTAAATGCCATTAGGACTACGTTAAAGAAAATCTCAGGGATCGTAGACATGTATCAAACCAATCCGAGCTCGCCCATGAAAGTTATGGGCATTACTCATTATGGAATCTTCTATGAACGTATCGAAGCGATCCGAGCCCGTCTATGAAAGTTAGGGACCTTATTCGACATAGAATCCTTTAGGAACAAAACTTTTTATACAACATTTACTATCCAATCACACAAAAGACACAAGGACCATAGCTCGACTATAGTAGGAATGCTAACATCAAGAAGTGAATAAGAATCGTAGACATGCTCGGATCTTAAGAATAGAGTTACCCCAAGGCTCGTATCATATCTTACTTACATCTAAGACATGCCAAAAGAAAGAAAGGGTAAGCTTCACATACCTGTTCCACCTCTTATTAGCTACGCTTATTCGTCCAAGCTCGCAAGTCTACATTTAAGAGGATTTACACAATCATTAGACTCATTATTACACGCTTGTCTTAGTCCTTCAAATAAATTCATTTATAGTCGCGAAATTTCGAGAAGCATCTCCCCCTGTTTATATGCCTAGCCCGAAATTCCAATTCAATAACCAACAACATCAACAACAATACCAATAGTAATAACATCATTTCCAACACCACATATGCCATAAAACGACCACACTTGCTATTTTTCCCATTTTCTCAACCAACCTTGACTTGCGATACGACTAATTAATAACTTTATTTCCGTAAGGAAGCTTGAAATTAATACCAACAATATCGATAACAACATCTTCAATATCCTACAAAATAAATACATATATTTTTGTCCAAATTTCTCTTCAAACCTAAATTCATAATCCGACCACACCAACAAACGAATTTATCACACTATTCCCTCCGTTCTAATTCGTTAAAACTCTGAATAAACTTGTTAACAATGAAAAGGAACCTTAATCTTACCTCAAGTGTGCAGCCACCACGTCCACCCTCTTCTTCTTGGTTGATTTTTAGCTCAAATTGAAGGCAACGCGACGTACGACACTTTTCTCTTCATGGGCTTCGGAATTCGAGGCTCAGATTTTGGTCAAAATTGGTTTTTCTCTCTAGGCTCTCCTCTCTCTTTTTCTCCAGAATTTTTTGGGTGTTTTGGTATGAAAAATGAGGAGAAAAGGCTGAAATTTTACTTTAAAAGGTGTGGGTAATGGGCACGACCCGGTTGGGCTCGGGTTGGGCCCGGCCCACCGACCTTTCTCGCTCTTAAAATGTCTATATCTCCTTATCCCGATATTTCCTGTGAATCCACGACCTATGGTTGGAAAGCTATTTCAATTATCTACAACTTTCATTCGGGGATTTTTCCCAAATTCCAAACGCATAATACCGTTTTGTCCCCTCGACGTCAGATCACCCGAAAACGTTTTCTTAAATCGTCCTTTTGGAGGGCTTACACTCATTTTTGGCTTATGGGTCCTTCTTAGGACTTGATCAACTTCACATGTACTACCCATATATCTTTTCATATGTCCTTTATAAATTCCGACATGTGATCCCACCTTAACTTATGGTTACGAGGGCTATCATCGGGCAACTTGTTGGGCGATTTACTCCACGTTAATAAGGACCTTCCAATTGGTTGAAAAGATAGAAAAAATTATTTTTTTGATCAATATTTTGGACCCAGTTCGGCCAACCTTGGCCGAATTGTTTTTTTTTTTTCTCCAAGCTTCTCCAAATTTCTAGAGTTGTAAATGATGAATAATTCTTGCTTTGTCATCAACCATCTATGTATATATATATATATATATATATATATATATATATATATATATATATATATATGTAGCCTCTACAAATACAAGGTGGACACATGCCTCCCCCCCCCCCCCCTTTATGGCTTAAGACAATTGGCCAAGCCATGTGTGGAACCCACACACCCACACGGCTACATGGCCACTTGTGGCCTTTTCATGAAATATATTTTTCAACTTCTAGCCCCTAATTTTCCTTAATATTTCCATCCAATAAAATTCATAAGCAACTTGTGCATTAAACAAAATCGGAAAATAGCCTTGTCCTTAACTTATCGCAACTAGCTTAAAATATTCCAATGTACAAAATACGGGATATAACATCCTTCCCCCTTTAGAACATTCGTCCTCGAATGTTAAACCGAGTCTCATAAGGTCTTATAAAGATCTCGGGGGTTTCCTTTATTACTATAACATGCGATCCATCTACCAATCATATTTCTTCTTCATCTCCTCTTCAGCTTCTCAAATCATCTCCTCCCTGTTATTGTTCCGCCACAATACCTTAACAGAAGCCACGTCTTTAGTACGCAGCCTTCTTATCTGACGATCCAGTATAGCTACAGGGTTCTCCTCGTGCGATAGCTCTTCCGTTACCTTACGAACAATGTAATAAGGTCCAATATATCTTGGGCTAAGCTTCTCCTTCTTGTCGAATCTCATTACACCTTTCATGGGTGATGTCTTCAAGAATACCCACTCATCAATCTGGAACCCTAAGCGTCGACGTCGATTATTTGCATACGACTTCTGTCGACTCTGAGCTGTTAATAACCTTTCCCGAACAAGTTTTACCTTATCAATGGCTTGCTGAATCATATCTGGGCCGATTAACTTAGTTTTCCCAACATCAAACCAGCCAGTAGGTGACCTGCTCTTCCTGCCATACCGCCTCATACGGAGCCATCTGGATGCTAGAATGGTAGCTATTATTATAGGCAATTCCATAAGTGGCAGATGATCATCCCAGCTGCCTCTGAAATCAATAACACAGGCCCGCAACATATCTCCTAGCATCTGGATAGTACGCTCGGTCTGTCCGTCAGTCTGAGGGTGACATACTTCCGTAGAGTGTGAGGTAAGTTTGTCATGAAGTCCATATTCTGGAATCTTCAGCCTCATGTACTTCTCCTCGACTCCTTTAAAAGACTTTAACTGTCACTCTGCCTTTTTGCTCTTAGTCTCTATCTTTGGAGTTAGTTATCAAGTAGCGATGCAGTTCCCTCATATAATAACTTTACATAGCCTCCCCCTGCTTTCGCTATCATTAACTGGTATAGTTCTGAAAGAATTTGACATATAAATTCACCCTCTTTTAGTAACCAGCTAGTTCTGACCATCTTGCCTAAATCATCTTACAATCCCCTTTACTCAACTTGTAACATTCTAGGCACATTATCCCGTGTCATCTCTTTATCTTTAATTCAAACTCTTCTATTGTCCCTTTGCTCAGATCTTGCTCTCAACTTTCTGTCTTTGTGATGTTTCAATCTTTACGCGAAGATACGAAGGTGCTCAAATTATCCCAAGAAATACCTTAGCGTGGCTTCACTAATTCTTATGTGTTACTTTGTCTTCGCCTCTCTTGTCTTACAATCGGTATCGGGATAGGTCTTTGGTTCAACCATAGCCATATCCTGTTTGTCCTCAGTACTAATTCTATCTCGGTAATTTAGCTTAAACCATCTTTACATCTTTCCTTAATGCACCCAGAATATTATAACTTCGCATCGTTATTATTGAATTCAAACTTTTCTCATTAAGTATTCGCTTGGTCTCCTCCCTAGCATATAAATATTCATAGATAACATAACTACTCTTGTACGACTTGTATAAAGTGTATTCAATCTTGGTCACGGTCTTTCCTTCTCCTGGTTCATTCTACTGCACATATCCCCTCCGTACTAACATTCGCTTGTAGCCTATCTTGGCATACTCCTTTCCCTTCCTTTATTCACTCCTTTGATTTTCTCACTTCCTACTATAGGAGGTTTTCTATCTTCCTCCCTTACTACTTATAGGTCGCAGTATCATTAGCGAACAACTCTATTGCCCACATCTTAGTCTCTAATCCAGCATAGCAGTATTTTCTTTCACAATGTCTCTTTAAGTTACTCGTTACCATTCTCTTGTCGTATTCTCTCCTTTTTATAAGCACCTACTGTCACGACCCAACCCCGTAGGCCGTGACTAATGTCGAATTGACAACTCCAAGGCATTCGATACCCTAATTAGCATATTGGCTTGCATAATCATAATTAATCACAAATAGCCTCGTATATCACATAGTAGTCAACGTAAATAGCATATGCGGCTAGGCTGTCAAAATGTACCAAATCTCAAAATATGTACAAAGGCAAGCAACTGAAATTTTGCCACGGCGGGTAAACCGCCCAAACATATAACACATACACATAACTGTACAGATAGAGCCATAACCCACATACATATCCACAGACCTCTAAACAGAGTAACAAAAGCATATGACGGGACAGGGCCCCGTCGTACCCCTGAATAAATATGTACATATGCATCGGAATAGTATATATACCAAAATATCGGCTCCCTGGGTGAGCACTCCCGGATAGTTATGAAAGGTGTCCTAGGTGGGTGGGTCGCCAAGCTAAACGTCGGTACAAGGCATGAAACGCACCCCTGAAGAAGTGGGGTCGAACAACGTGTACCGAGTATGTAAAGGTAAGTACGGGATCATAATAACAAATTAAGGAACAATAGATAGGGTATGCAAATTATCAAAATATCTATCAAAAATGTAAATCATGCGTGCTCTTAGAACGATGGTCGCCCGCACGTCGACGGCGCCATACCACAAGATCACGCCTAGAAAGTTTCATATCTCCGTAACCCGACATATCCCCGTAGCACATCATAGCCAACCGTAACACCATACACAGCATAACACCAAATATAAACGGAACCCGGCTCGCTAGCGAGGAGCTCGGGAAACCGTAACACGGATCACACGGAATATATCATAACGCGCACCCAATGTAAACGGCCGGGATGGGTGAACGAGGCAATAACCATAAGCACGGCGGAGTCGTGAGCAATCATATGCATAAAATCATAGTCATCACTCATTAAGTAAATAAAGAAACCCATATGGAAGTCAAAGTGGGAATAATATTAAGTTTTCCCAAAATCCTTGGGGGTAGCACGTAAAAAAGCCGTGGGCCCCACGGACGGGTGTCGGCCCCATCCGAGCCGGAATACGAGGATTAGGTAAAGTTATGCCTTATGAACTTACATATTATGTTTTGGGGCGTTCCGACTCGTATGCAAAAGTTACGGACGTTTGAAGTTCGGACCCCTTTTGTAGTCAAAATTCTTTTTAAGTCTTTCAAAATTCAATCATTTGGAAACACAAGAAATCTTAGTTTGAATACATTAAGGAATAAGTTTTTAGAATCGAATAAAGTACACGTCTAAGCTCGGATTTTAGGAGTAGAATAACCCCGAGGCTCGGGTCATAGCCTAGTAGTACTAAGACATGCCAAGGACGAAAAAGTAACGCCTTACATACCTCTTCCGATCGCACGATAAATCAAGCCTCAACTCCCGGATACGCAAGATCTACATAGCGCCAAATACATTAACATTAGCCATACGCACTTAGGTATTCAAATCTAAACGAACATTAATTTCTACTCAATTTCAAAGATTTCCACTCTATAAACACACCGACCCCGAGATTTCAACTCGGCTAATTTCAACAACAACCAAACTACAACATCAATAATCAATTCACAATGCATTCCAACATTAATATCCAATTCCAACACATTCCAACACTAAACACATATTGCTACATACTTAGAGACATTCCAATATATAGTCAACTATACTCATATAATCAAATAACATTAAGGCTCATACGTTCAATTACTAATCCGAACCCATTTAAACCATATGCAAGAACACTACACAAGCACTTCACACAATTTTTCAAATAACCCAAACATTGTCCAACTACCCGAATTCCACCCCAAACCGTGTAGAGCATTATCCTACATTTCTTTCTTCCAACTCCATACATTATACTACCAAACCATGCATAAACAATGCCTATTCTCTTAATTACAAAATTTACATTACAAGTACAATGACTTCCAAAACAGCCCGCATCCTTCACAACATCAACGTGGATCATCCAAAGGCTCATTAACGATACAAAACTCACAACGACAACAACTAAAGCCTTAAGTAACATTTGCTCATCCTTGGCAATAATACACGGGCCTACATTCGCCATCCCAATACACACACATATATATATAATTCGCACTCATTCCATACACTACAACAACAAGGAAACATACTACATATAATTCAAGCTATCATTTCAATCATTCATGAAACATACACGGCAACAAGCCATGCATGCTCCATGCCCACGGTTCAACTCCAACACCTAAGTTTTCATGGATTTCATGCATATTTGCATACTATGACATGCCCACACCATTCACAACACATAAAAGAGAATTAATCTGTTATACCCCGTATTTTGTACATTGGGATAATCCGAGTTAACCACGAAAAGTTAAGGACAAGACTATTCCGGGATACGAGGTAGCGACTTTTGACCTCCGATATTGTTTTAAGGCATAAGTTGCTTATAATTTTATTGGATGGAAATATCAAGGAAATAAAGTTTGTCAAAAAATTTGGAACGTGATTTTGAGTCAACTTTGGAGGAACATATTCTCCACGTGTATTAAGAGTTTTAAGGTGTTTCAAAAAATCCTAAAATGAAGTTCGTCAAGTCTAGATTATAATGCAACAAACCGCTCGTCGATGGGATATCGGACGAGAGAATTATAAACGTTACAAAGAGCCCTGCCGAAAAGGCATTTTTGAGCGCTACGGGCCCCCTGATCTTGT
>NW_026721428.1:0-8968 GCF_029784015.1 Lycium ferocissimum
CGGCAACAAAATGTTCCAACTTTTTAAATCAATCCCAACTTCTTTATTTCAACACACCTTAAACCTTCAAAACCTTTTAAACTTTCCCATATATCTCATCCACAAGAAAATAAAGGAAATCAAAGATCAACAACAAGAATTGAAGTGAATCAAGTGTATGAAATTCATCAAAGGTCATCCAAACCAAGAAATCCCAAGAGAGGTGAAATAGGGTTTTTTTTGGTGCAAGGGTGGTCACTATTAAAGGCTTATTCCTCCATCATCTAAGGTGAGTTTCATGATCTTTCCATGTTGTTGGAAGTATTGATAAGTTGAAGCACTTGGATTGTAGAAGAGTATAGATGTTATATCCCGTATTTTATTCGTATTAGGACATTAAAGACTAAGTTGCGATAAGTTGGGATAAGACTATTTTGGGATACAAGGTAGGGACCTTTAATCCCCGACTTTGTTTTAATGCACGGGTTGCTTATAATTTTATTGGTGTGGGGTAAGGGAAATTAGGAATTAAAAGTCAAGAAAATATTTCATGAAATGGCGGTAGTGTGTGTGATGGTGTCCACCCATGGTTTCAAGCGCGTAAATTTGATTGAGCCAAGCCATGAGGGGGGGGGGGGGCATGTGTCCACCTTGCATGGGTATAATACATATATATATAGATTAGGGATGACCAAGCAAAATGTATTCATCTTTCAATTCAAGAACCTCGAGAGACCAAAAAAAAAAAAAAAAAAAAAAAAAAGAAGCCATATTCGGCCATGGTAGCCGAAAATTGAAGCCCTCAAATCTTGATCAAAAAAATAATTTTCTTCTAGTATTCCAACCTTTGGAAGGTCCTTGTTAACGTGGAGTTGTTGTTGGAGTCAACAAACCATTCGTTGTTACCATTTATAACCCTAGCCAAGTTGTGAAGTTAAGTGGAAAAGGTAAGGTTTAATCTTCTTTTCTATATGTTGTGGATGGATTTCGTGAGCATGTTGTAGTGTGTAGAAACGGATGAAAATCATGAAATTTGTGTGTTGGGGTGGTGGGAATATGGGCTATTTTGTATAGCAAGGAATGAACTAAATTTACTTAGTATTTTTGGTTGTTGTTGTTGTGGATTCTGTAGATTTAAAAGTTTAATGGTTCAAATTGAAGTTGTAAATTGTGGGCTTTTTAGGAGTTAATGTGATTTTAATATAGTTTGTAATTATGAGAATAATGTTGTTAACGTGTGGATTGTTGGTGTAGTTCCATGAATTTGGAAGAAAGAAATGCGGTTGTTGTTGTTCTTATTGAGTTGGGAGGTTTTGGTGGAGTAGTATATTGGTTGGATTGTTTTGAATATTGTGCGTATTGTTTGAAGTGGCTTCGGATCTCGTTGAATGATCTCGGATTAGTACTTGAACATGTGACGTTGATGTTGGCTTGAATGTATGTAGTTGAATTGAATGTAAATGGAATGTTGTCGAATTATGTAGAAAGGGGTTACTAACGTTAGAATGCGTTTTGAATTGATTGTTGATGTTGTTAATATGGTTGTTGGTATTGTTGTTGATGATTTGGTAGGGATTGAATTATAGGGGAAATGCCTCAATTTAGGATAAAGTGCTAGTTTGGGATTGAAATCCTAAGTGCCTATAACTAATGTTTAGTATCTAATGACGTTATTGTAGATCATGGGAAGCCCGAGACTTAAGTTCGGATTAGCTTAGGAAGCGGACGAGGTATGTAAAGCTTACCCTTTGTTTCTTTTGGCATGTCTTGGTTGTAGTAGGCTATGATATGAGCCTCGGGTAACTCTTATTCTTAAGATCCGAGCATGTCTACGATTCTTATTCACTTCTTAATGTTGGTATTCTTAATATAGTCGAACTATGGTCCCTTATGTCTTTGAGTATGATTGGATTTCAAATGTTGCGTAAAGAGTTTTTGTTCTTAAAAAAGGATTACATGTCGAATAAGGTCCCTAACTTTCATAGACGGGCTCTCGGATCGCTTCGATACGTTCGTAGGATTCTATAGCGTATAATGCCGTAACTTTCATAGGCGGACTCGGATTGGTTTGATACATCCCGAGGTCCTGAGACTTTCCTTTGTTTAGTTCTAAGAACGACATTAGAAAGGACTTAGCATGACTATCGTCTTAACCCTCGAGCGTCGATTACTTACTTATCCGTTGAGTCTATAATGATGATTTTTATGCATATGGTTACTCACGACTACGCTCGTGCATCTTGTTATATCTTTCGGCGGAAGGGTTCCGGGCCGGTTATGTCGTCGTGCGCACTATGCTATATTCCGGAGTATGATGTGTTATGGTTCACCGAGTCCTGTTTGGTAGGGTACACCGTATATATGTCTGGTTATGATGTGTTATGGCGTTATGATGTGTTATGGAGATATGCCGGGTTACGAGAGATATGAAATCTTCTCCGGAGTATGATGTGTTATGGCGCCAAATGACGGCGACGACCATGTTCCCCGAGCCCCATGTACGATTTGTGTTTCAAAAGTAAATATTTTGGTAATGCGGATATTGTACTTGTTTTCTCGTATTTCTTTTTCGATTATGATCCTGTTCATGTATTTCGTAGCTTTTGTATACTCAATACATATTCCTTCGACCCTCTTTCTTGAAATTTGCGTTTCATGCCCGCAGGTCGACGGCCACTTTGGTGATCCGCCGGCCTAGGACACCTACTGCGCTATCTTGAGTGCTCCTTGTTAGGAGACTATATTTTTGGTACGGACTCTCCCGTTGCATATGTATATGTTTATTCGGGGTACGGCGGGGCCCCCGTCCGTCGGATGATTACCGTTGTTACTCTTAGAGGTCCGTAGACATACATGTGAGTTGTGATTAGTTCTTGTACGGCTATGCGGTGGTGATTTATGTTTTAGGCGGTCCATTCGCCGGTAGCGACCTTCTCGGTTTGCATGTATATATGTTTTGACATGTTGTGTATACTATGACAGCCTTGCCGGCTTCCGTGCAGTATATATGTTTGTATGCGACAGATTGAGACGACGTCTGACTTTCGTATATGTTTAAGTTATTTGTATGCTGATTGTAGTTCGCAGGTGTGTACGAGTGCCCAGCACGGGCACTAGTTATGGCCTACGGTGTTGGGTCGTGACAATAGAAAATGGGTCCTAAATGCGTGAATAGTATCATTGTTGAGTAGTAGTTGGATTGAATCATGAAAATGGATATGTTGAGATTATAAATACGTTATAAATAACATTTAGAACATGGAATAAGTATTGTATGAGAAAGAACGCGATAATGGACTTTGGTCATGATTATGGAGAATTGAAGTGGAATTGTGAAATGTGAAAAATGCAAGTGAATGATGATTATTGTATGCGATATGGTAATTGTTATTATGAATGTTTGGGAGTTGATATGGAATATGGAGGAAGTAGTATAAACAAAGGAAATGCTACCCAATTTTCTCTAGCTTTAGTAAGTACGTTCTTATGATTGTTTAGCTAATGTCGATACGAATTCTCTTGAAGGTAAAAACGTGTGCATTAAAGGAGAACGAGCAAGCAATATAATAGTAAACGACAAAGGTATGTGAGGCTAGTCCTTTCTTTCTAAGGCATGAGTCTTATGGCATGAATTTCCTATCTTCATGAATTCCCTATCTTCAAGAAAGCTAAAGCCCTTGTTTATGAATAGCTATACGAGATAAGAGATACGTCATGAGTATGATAATGATGATGAAAAGTTTAAGTCTAAAGAAGTTGTAGCCCATGATATGATGTTCCTATAAAGCTAATGATGCTATTTATAATCTATTGACGTTGATCATTATATACACTCACCTTATGCTTGTTCCTTCGAGGTGAGGCAGAATACTTATGAATGCTTCATAATGAAATCGGGTGTCACGACCCAACCCGTAGGCCCTGACCAGTGCCCGATTTGGGCACCCAAACACAATCGTCGAATCCGAATGACATACAAACAGTTTATGCAGACACAAATATCAAACGCTGTCTCGCATTATATCAAACTCCGTCGCAAACACATCTCAAACACAACCGCATATATATCAAAGCTAAGCAAGGCTATCAAATGGCGCAACGGCCCAAAACATATACAAATGCAAGCCGACGGGGGCGCATCATGCGAAAAGGGATCGCCCGTAACATAACATATACAAACACAACTATACGTAATGGGCATAACCCTACATACATGTCCACGTACCTCTAAACACAAACAATCATATGACGGGACGGGGCCCCGCCATACCCCCGAACAAATATCTACAAATGCAACGAACGAATATATACCAAAACGTGGCTCCGAAATAGGAGAGCACTCCAACGAGAAGAGGGTGTCTCAAACAGGTGGATCACCAACCGTGCGTCGTACCGCGGGCATGAAACGCAGACCCCCGAAGAAAGGGGGTCGGCACGAAATATGTACCGAGTATGCAAAAGCGTAGAAAATGTAGTATACAAATCCGAGTCGTAATCGTTGTAGGTACGTAAAGCAAATGCATTTCCAAAATATCAAAATGTTACTTCATAATATAAATCATGCATAGGGCACGGAAATATGGTCGCCCGCGCAGTCGATGGCGCCATAACACGACATAACACGAAAAGTTTCAAATCTTCGTATCCCCGTCACATATCAAAACACGGATAACGCCATACACGGATAACACCAAATATGGGCGGAACCGGCCCTCGAACGAGGGGCTCGGCGAACCATAATCACGAGATAACACCGGAGTATAACAAACGCGCAGACAACGGAGCCGGCCGGGACTTGGCGAAGGATATAATGCACGAAACGGAGTCGTGAGTAACCATATGCATAAAATCATTATCATAGACTCAAATGATAAGTACAATGACCATACTTAAAATCGGGATATTAGTCATATCATATTTTGTCAAAAGTCATCAGAATTACAAAAAAGAAGAGTCGCGGGGCCCACGGACGGGTGTTGACCCGAGTCGGGCCCGCCTATGAAAAACATACTTATCATACATCATACAATCTCCTACGAGCATATCGAGGCAATCCGAGCCTTTCTGTGAAAGATACGGCGTTCGTAGTTACGGAACCTTTTAAAGGTTAAACTTTTATGCAAAAGTTGAAAATCAAATATTTCAAAGCAAAAGCCAATATTTCATCATATCGACATATGAATTCCAAGAAGCGAATAGGAGTCATAAACATGCTCGGATTGCGAGAATAGAATTTCCTCGAGGCTCGTGTCATAGCCTATTTGTAACTAAGGCATGCCAAAGAAGAAAGAATGGAGCTTTACATACCTCGTACGCACTCAACGATGGCTCAACTCAAGATAACTCCAACCTACGTCTCGGGCTTCCCAAGATCTATAAACAAGTCATAATATGCCAAACATTAGCTAGAGACATTTGGGCATTTAATTCAATTTAGCCCTTAATTCTACAGAAATTTGGGAAGCATTTCCCCTGTAAATAGGCCACCCCGAGAATTTAACTCGGCCAAAATCAACAACATTCATAAACTCAATTCAACGGCTTACCTTTAAGCCAACATCGACGCTTATACATTCAATTATTAACCCGAACCCATACCAACAATATTTAAAGACATTCCAAGCAATTCATACAACATTTCAAACAATCCAACAATTTCTCCAAGCCACCTGAAATCAGTCCCCAAACCCGAGAACCTCACTTTAACACATTCCTCATTTTCAAAATATGATTTGCATCCACAATTCACATTCTAACAATGCTATTCTCATCAATATACAAATTACATTAAATGTACAATAACCTCCAAATCAGTCCGCAACAATTACAACATCAATTTGAGTCATTAAACATTCATTTCCAACATAGAATTCATAACGACTAAAACATTAAAGCGAAATTAATGTGTTCTTTGTCATATACCATGACCCATTTCGGCCAACATACCAACATGCACATATGGATAATTCTCATTCATTTCTTCACACTACAACCATCAACATACTATATAGAACTTAATTCATCACTTCAACACAACACAACATACACACACCTCACACGGCTAACACACCATGCACACAACTCACTTCCAACATACTATTTTTCATGATATTCATCCATTTTAACATACTACAACATTCATACAACCTTTATAACATATAAAACATGATCAAATCTTACCTTTCCTCTTCAATTCCACAATAGGCTAGGGTTTGAAATAATGAAAACTAGCGGGTTGATCGCTCCAACGACACTTCCACGCTACTTAGGGACCTCAAAATAGTGGGTTAGCACCAAAGAAATAATTTTGGGATGGCTTAAATGGAAGGTGATTTTTTTGCTCCTTGGCCGAGAGCCAAGCTTGTTGTTCTTCACTTTCTTGATTTTTTTTTCTAAGTGTTGGAAATGAGCTTAGATGACTTAGAAGTCATCTTTGTATACTAGCAAGACTTGTACATGTGCCCCTTGGCCCACACAAGTGTTGGACCAATTAAAATTGTCCACAATTTGTGTGGGCCAACTCCCACACTTACACGGCCACAACATGGAAAATGGAAGATTTTCAACTTTCATTTATTCCATTTTTGGTCCCAAATTTTCCTAATTTTTCCATGCCAACAAATTCATGCACAACTTATGACTCAAAATAAAATAAAAGGTCAAAAATCCCGACTTTGTATCCCGGAATGGTTTGGTCCCTAACTTATCACAATTAATTCGGATTGTTCCAATGTATAAAATACGGGTTCTAACATCGGGGGTCCACGACCTTATGTCACCCCGATAAAGTATGATCATCTATGAGTCTCTATGCATGCATTATGATAAGTATATTATGATGAGCATATGATGATATTACACCGCGCCTATACGGCCGGCGATTCCGCCAAGGTGGGCGGCTATACACTATGGCCAAATGGCATGGGCAAACACCACTTTGGTGGCGGCATGAGATGTACCCCGGACGCGGGAGGCTTGGCCCGCGAGCTAATGCTAATGTTATTGATTATCACCGTACCTAAATGGTAGGGGCAGTTTATACATTTATGCATACATGATACGATGATGAGTATGAAAAGTAAACCTTGACTTGCATTATTCCTTTTATGATTAAGTCGATCAGATTGCCTCCTCATTTGATGTTCTCCTTATTTCATTGATGTTTCATTATTGTTTGTACTTTACATACTCGTCTGATATTTGTCCGCGTCCGTTTTCTTTGGACGTTGTGTTCATGCCCACAGGTAAACCGGGAGGTGATCCAGACTCATAGGAGCCATTAGCTGATTGAGAGCACTCCGCTTTTCCGGAGGTGCCATTGATTATTCTTTTGGTATATATGTGTATGTATATATGTAATTTGGGCACGACGGGGTCTGTCCGTCCATATGTCTAGTACTCCGATAGGAGCTCGTAGATGCGCGAGTGTGGGTAGTATGGTCTCACAGTCTTTCATGTATATGCATGTATATATTATTTTGATAGCCGAAGGGCCTATGTTTATGAAAGTAAATATGTTTCAAATGTTGATAGTTTGTTTTCCATGATTTTGAGTATATATATTGAATGGGAGCAGAAGAGTAATAGAATGAGTGGTGTTCTATGGTTAGCCCCGGATACCTGTCACGGCCCGTAGCCCGGGTCGTGACACGAACGAACAAGCGAGTAAACGAGCTTTCATATTACTCTACTCTTAGAAGCACTAGGAGTACTTCAGTCGTTGATGTTCCTGTATCCCGTATAATTATTCCTTCTGTTCATGGGTCTTAAGATTTCTTATGTTGATGATGTTAGTTCAAAGGTTGTCCATCGAAGGTAGTATGACCTTATGTCACTTCGAGAGTTCTATGTGTACATTTTAGTTATGCATTGCATTCATATATATATGCATATTCACCCATGACCAGAAGGCGTTATATACGCATGTATTATATGTATATGGGGTATGGGGAGAGGGATAGACGTTATGTACGCATTACCACCTGATTAGCTGGTGCACCTTGATGATGATATATGGATTGGGCCAAACGTTCCTTGGCATTATTATTATATGATATATGGATCGGACCGTACGTTTATCGGCATTATTATATGGGATATGGATCGAAATTTGAACGTTCCTTGCTTTTGACCTATATTTATGTGTACGAGCATGATTATCATTGAGAAGCATGCATAGTATGTGCCCGCGGGAAGACATGAGTCGGTTATACGATTTATGTAAATACTCACAGATACTCGTTCATACAAATGCATGCAGAGTTGTACAGATATGATCAGATATTTAGTCATACATATGAAGTCAGATAGTCATTTCAGTTTGCGAGTTTCAGATTTCATTCATGATTTTTATTTATATGTTACTCTTATGCTTTACATACTCGGTACGTATCGATGCGAGGATTCCCCTATTGTCAGGAAATTGCGTTCATGCCGAGTTCGAGTGAACGGACAAGCCGTCCATCTTAGTAGGACTTCTATCCAGCGGTGGTCGATGCGCTTCATTTGATTGAAAAGTACAGTCTATTTTGGTATGCTATTCTTTTGAGTTGTATATGTATATGGGTATAACGGGACCCTGTCCCATCCTTTCTACAGCTTTTATTCCAGTAGAGGTCTATAGACAGTTGTATGTATTTGTCAGATGATGTAGCCTTGTCGGCTTCTACTCTTTTGTGTACAACATTTGCATTCTTTCAGCATGTATATGTATATGCAGATTGTACAGAGTTTATGATGTCACCCTTCATGAGGCAGTATGAGATCAGTTTAGGTCACTTATGGGCCCTCGATGTTTCAGTATGGTTCGGAAAATTTTGTATAGGGGTGTTTGGTCCTGAAGGGGTTAACACCCTCACGACTCGTGGTTTGGGTCATGACATTAAGTTTAAAATTTGGTCATCATCGCGGCCCTCTGCATGGCGATTTCTCAAAAACCCCATGGCGGCCCCGTTTTCATATCGCTCAGTGGCCTGGGACTTGTGCCCGG
>NW_026721429.1:0-9087 GCF_029784015.1 Lycium ferocissimum
CGCCAAACCGGACTTGAAATCATAATTACATATTGAAGTCATATGAGTAACAATCCTCATTTTAAATGCATACAAATCATAATTCTAAACTTACCAAATAAGTAGAAAATCCATACTCGGAGATCAAGGTGAAAATAGTACTAAATCTTTCTTAAAGGTCATTAAGGATAATCATAGAAAAGCCGCGGGCCCCACGGACGGGTGCCGACCCATCCGAGCCCGACTACAAGAGTTAGGGGAATGTTATGTCTTATGAAGTTACCTATTATGTTTCGGGCGATCCGAGCTCATGTCAAGAGTTACGAGCGTTTGAAAGTTCGGAACCTTTTAGTAACAAAATTCTTATAAGACTTTTGAAATTTAATCTTTTGAGAACATAAGAACCTTAGTTTGGTTACATAAGAGAGTAAGTTTTTTGAATAAGATACATATCTAAGCTCTGATCCTAAGAGTGGAATTACCCCGAGGCTCGGGTCATAGCCTAATTAGCACTAAGACAGGCCAAAGAAAAGAAATGTTACGCCTTACATACCTCTTCCGCTCGCAAGCTAAGTCAAGCCTCAACTCTCGGATGCTCCAAGGCCTCCTTCTCCCAACTTTTCCACACGGCTAGGAGTAGATTTTGCAAGAATAAGCGTTTTTTTTGTTCCAACAACTATCTCACGTTAAAGAGCACCTTTCAATTGGTAGGAAAACTAGGAGAAATTATTTTTTGGTGATCAATTCTTGGACTTCAATTTTCCATGCTCATGGCCGTGTAGTGCTTGGCCTTTCTCCTTCTCAAAACTTCTTGAAATTTCTTGGTGTGAAGTGAGGAATAAGATGACCAAGTCATCTTTTTAATTCCACATTTTAGCCAACCATGCGGCCATGGCCCACCTAAGGTGGCCGGCCACATGGCCCTCTTTTTTTTTTTCTTTTTCATGAACTAATTTCCTTTCCAAAAGTAGAATACTTTCCAAAAATGAAATTTGACCCCAAATATTTCTTTAATATTTCCATGCCAATAAAATCATACACAACTTATTCTCTTAAGACAAACAAAAATCTCTACTTCGTATCTCGGAGTGGTTTTGTCCCCAACTTATCGTAATTGACTCGAATTATCTCGACGTGCGAAATACGGGATATAACATCTATCTTTGAGAAACACTTAGCACCCTGCAACTGGTCAAATAAATCATCATCCTGGGGAGGGGATATTTATTCTTTATGGTCACCTTGTTCAGCTGCCTATAATCAATACACATCCACGGCGACCCATCTTTCTTTCTCACGAACGATCGGTGCTCCCCAAGGTGATGTCTTGGCCTAATGAAGTTCTTTTCTAACAAATCCCTCGAAATTTGCTCCTTCAATTCTTTCAGTTCTGCAGGTGTCATTCTGTAAGGAGGAATAGATATGGGCTGAGTATCTGGCAACACATCTATAGTGAACTCTATCTCCCGTGTCACGACCCAACCCCGTAGGCCGTGACTAGTGCCCGAGTTGGGCACCCAAACGCATTCATCGAACCTGAATCACACACAGCTGACTGACGCGCATACAAATATCAAACGCTGTCTCAAACACGTCTCAAACTCAAACACATATGTATCGAAAGCCGACAAGGCTAACGTATGGCACATCGGCCCAAAACATATAATATACAAACTCATCCGTACGTGGTAGGCACACAACCACATATACGTCTGCTGCGTACCTCTAAACAAACCAACGGACTAACAATCATATGACGGGACGGGGCCCCGCCGTACCCCCGAACACACACACACATATGCAACGAACGAGTATATACCAAGATGTAGGCTCGGATAAAAGGAGCACTCCAACACAAAGCACAGATAGGTGTCCTAAACCGGCGGATCGCCAACCGGGCGTCCGTACTGCATGAAACGAAGCCCCCGAAGAAAGGGGCCGCACGAAATATGTACCGAGTATGCAAAGTGTAGAAATACGAAAGAAATAACCGAGTCACACACAAAAAGTACCGAAAGTAAGTACATTTCCAAAATGCCAAATGTTTATTTTCAAAATAGAAAGCATGCAAAAAGGGCACAAAATATGGTCGCCCGCCGTCGATGGCGCCATAACACAAGATAACACCGAAGGTTTCAAATCTCCGTACAACCCCGAACGCAACACATCATCACAACCCATCATAAGCCATATCACAAAGATAACTCCATAAACTAACCCGGCCCTATGGCGAGGTCTCTGAACCGTAACACAGCATAACACCGAATATATCATAGTGCGCACGACAAAGAAACCGCCCGGAACCGGCGAACGATGTACCAACAACCCGCACGAGCAGAGTCGTGAGTAACCATATGCATAAAATCGTTATCATAGATTCAAAAAGTAAGTAAAATGACCGTACTTGGGAGTCGGGAAAATCGTCATACCAAACTCTCTCAAACGTCATCAGAAGGGTACAAAGGAAGGTCGCGGGACCCACGGACGAGTGTCAACCCGAGCCGGGCCCGCCTATGGAAAACATACTCATCACACGTCATACAACCTCCCACGACGATATCGAGGCAATCCGAGCCCTTAGCCGAAAGTTATGAGCGTTCGTAGTTTCAACATCGTTTAAGAATAAAACTCTTTTGAAAACTAAGTTTTTATACAACTTTAAAATCAATTTTTTTTCCAACAACATCAAAACCAATATTTTCTCACATCAACATACGAGTACCAAAAGACAAACGCGAATCATAGACATGCTCGGATTATGAGAATGGAATTTCCTCGAGGCTAATATTGTAGCCTATATTGAACTAAGACATGCCAAAAGAAAGAAGAGTTAAGCTTTACATACCTCGCTTGCACACAACGGCAATCCAAATCAAACTTATATCTCGAACTCCCCAAGATCTACATGACATTAATAGATACCAACGTCAACCAATCATTTAGAAATTCATCTCCAACTAACACATAATCCTACGGAAAATTGGGCAAAGACTTCCTTTATAAATAGACCAACCCCGAGAATTCAACTCGGCCAAATTCAACAACACAACAACACCAACAATCATTCCAATAACATCCATAATCAATTCAAACATATTCAAACATTAATAATCCTTCTCCACACATTCCAACAATATTCCAATTATGCTCACTACAACTACATACACACAAACCAACATGTAATCAAACTAACGCACATTCAATTATCAATCCAAAACCACTCAAACAACATTCAAGAACTCTTTAAGCAATACACACAATATTTCCAACAATCCAACAAACTCTCCATTCCACCCGAAAATGATCCCCAAACCCGAGAACTTCAACTCTAACACATTCCTCGATTTCGAATCATGATTTACTCCAACAATCTATACTCTAACCATGCCATTTCCATAAACATAAAAATTACACTAAATGCACCAAACCTTCCAAATCAGCCCCTAACACTTACAATACCAATTTGAACCATTAAACTCTCACTTTCCACATAAAATTCACATAACAACAACAACCAAAACTCTAAGAAAATTGATTCATCTCTTGGCACACATGAAGGGCCTTATTCGGCCAACACCCATATATGTATACTTCATGATTTTCATCCATTTCAACACTCTACAATAACCAAACATACTACATAAAACTCATGCACCACCTTTAACACAACATACACACATGCACGGCTAAACTACCATACACACGGCTTCACTTCAAATACAAAACTTTCATGAATTTCATCCATAACAACATACAACAACACACATAAACCCTTCATAACTCATAAAACAAGATTAGAATTTACCTTTCTTCACAACCCCTCAACTTATCCAAAGTTGGCCAAAGATGAAAACGAGTGATCCAACGCTTGAAACAACAACTCCACGTTACTAAGCACCCTCAAATTAGTAGGTTTGCATCAAAGAAATAATTTTTGGAAAGCTTAATCTTGGTCTTGGTTTTTCATTGCCATGGCCGAATGCTTGTTGGTTGTTTTCTCCAAGTTTCTTGATTTTTCTAAGTCTTGAAATGTGATGAATTAATCCCTCTAAGTCACCCTTATATTACAAATAATGGCCAACCATGTGGCCATGGCCCACTCCTAAGGTGGCCGGCCACATGGCTATGATTTACTCCCTCTCTTTCTTTCAATAATTGGCAAGTTCCACAATTTCCACTTTTGGTCCCGAAGTTTCTTTGATGATTCCATACCAATAACGTCATACACACTTAGGTCACATGACAAAATCGAAGGTCACACGTCCCGACTTCGTACCCCGGAATGGTCTTAATCCTAACTTTTCATAGTTAACCCGAATCGTCTCGTCGTTCAAAATACGGGATGTAACATCCCGCTCAGGAGGAAGACCTGGAAGTTCATCTGGAAATACATGACCGGAAATTCGCGATTACGGGATTTCGACCGAAGAGTCGGTGCCTCGCTTTCAAGTCATGCACATGAACCAGATGATAAATATAACCCTTTCTAACCATCTTCCTTGCCTTGAGGTATGAAATAAACTTACCCCTCGGCGATGCCGTATTCCCTAGGCATTCTATAACTGGCTCCCTTAGAAACTGAAACCGAACTATCTTGTTTCTACAATCAACGTTAGCATAACAAGAAGCTAACCAATCCATACCCATAATAACATCAAACTTTGTCATATCTAACTCTATCAAATCTGCCAAGGTATGACGACTATATATATTCACCGAACACTTTTTATATACCTGCTTTGCTATAACAGAATCTCCTATCGGTGTAGCTACCTCAAATGGTTCAATCAACTCAGGTTTTATTCCGATTCTACTAGCAACAAAGGGAGATATATATGATAAGGTGGAGCCTGGATCTATCAACGCATATACGTCCCGAGAGAAAATCGATAATATACCTGTAACCACATTTGGTGACGCCTCCTGATCCTGTTTACTAGCCAAAGCATATATGTGGTTCGAAGGACCGTTAGAACTGGAAGCTCTGCCACGGCCTCTACCACGGCCTGGTGGTGTCGGCATACCCTACCCCACAGGGCGCATAGCTACAGAAGAAGATGAACCGAAAGAATCGACCCAAAGAGAACGACCGCACCTCCCGGGACTACCCCCATATAGACTCCCTCATAATATGGCCTTGACGGCCGCAAGAAAGCAAGCACCCCGTAGCGTAACGGCATTCCCCAAAATGAGGCCTACCACAACGAGAACACCGAGGCAAAGTCGGACACCGACCGACCCGAACTCCCTTTTAGTGTACGTGAATTCGACGCTTGGAGCTCGACCAATGTCTCCTCGAATACCGTGCTATCAAACCTTCACCAAATGCGTGATTTGTGGGGGTGCACTCCGGCCGCCGAGAAGGATATCTAAAGAAGTCGGGCCTTCATATTCCGCCCGCCTCGAAACTCACGCGGAATACCCGAACCGATCTAGCTCTCTTGAATGCCGATGGCCTCTATCATGATCTCTATCGAGCTGACGTCCTCTGTGCCGATCCTCTACCCCCTGTGCATAAGCATGTACTCGAGCAATATCCATACCGGCGAGAAGCCATTATCACGCAGCCTATCAACCAAGTAATGATATGCCCCATCACATAATGATGCACCCAAAGATTATCCCATATCGCAGCTACAATAGTGGGTGCATGTCTAGCCAACGAATCAAACTCAAGGCTGTAATCTCGAACACTCCTGCCGCTCTGCCTTAAATGTAAGAATCTATCAACTCTGGCTCGCCTCATCTCTAGAGGTAGAAAGTGGCCAAGAAAGGCCTCTATAAACTCTTCCCACATCCGGTTTGATCCATCCCTCGGATGAGACTCATACGAGCTTCTAGTTTCTATATCACGCAACCGATATGAAGCCAACTCCACGGACCCATTCTCGAAGCTCTAATTATCCTCAACGTGCGCTGCATCTGTCGAATAAACTCCTGCGGATCCTCCCCGGGCTTTGACCCGTAGAACTCTGAGGGATTACAAGTCAAGAAATCATGAGCCCTTAAACTATCATGTCTATCTGCATAATCACCTCTTAATCCATGCAGCAAAGTGCGCTTCGCCGCTAACCCGGTCGGTCCAATTGAATCGCACCTCTCATAGCCTATCCTCTCGCCTTTGTCCGAGGAGTTGGAAGGCTTTCTCGGGTTTGCGGAACCTCGGGAGCCGGCGAAGGAGCCGCCCCCATCGATCTTCAGGAGATATCGCCATATGCTCCTGGTAGTGGCGGTGTAGCGAGCTCGGCCGACGGGAGCAGACCTCGACGGTACGGGCACGAGCCCTAGTAACTCTCGGTCACCGGTCGGTCTCTCCAGATGGCCACCGACTTGCCATATTCAACGGGCAGTCGTTGCTTTCTTTGGAGGCGTCACTGTAAACATAACAATCCGTTAGGGAGGAATTATCCTGATAATACAGCTCTATCGCACGATCTAAAGTAAGAAGGAAAGATAACATCCTAAATGCCCTGTACCTTCCTGTTTATAGATGTGGTGCACAACACACCGATAAACAAGACTCTACTAGACACGGTCACTGCAGACACTCGAGGATGAATGTTCCTACGATTACTTTTGTCATGACCCAACTTGTTTTATTAGGCGTGACTAGTACCCGATTGGACACTCGTGTTAACTATAATCAGTCCATAACCAACATGATAAGGAACTTTTTATATATATATATATATATATATATATATATATATATATATATATATATATATATATATATAAGGAGTTGTTATATCCGTATTTTTGTATATTGGGATATTTTAAGCTAATCGCGACAAGTTAAGGACAAGACTATTTTGGGATACGAGGTAGAGACTTTTAACCTCCGATTTTGTTTTAATGCACAAGTTGGTTATAAATTTTATTTGGTATGAAATTATTAATGAAGATTAGGGATTAATTAACCATGATTAGATTATTAAGTGGGATTAAAAGTTTAATTACTTCACTCATTAGCCATTAGTGGCCGTGTGGGCCCCACCCGTGGCTTGGCAAAATTTGATTGGCTCAAGCCATGAGTGGGACATGTGTCCACCTTATAGGAATCATATATAAGTTTAATTGATGACAAGGAAGCCATTTCATCATCTTCACAACTTAAGAAAACTTAGAGAGGGAGAGAGAAGCTCTCGGCTATGGCTGGCCGAGATTGAAGCCCTTGGATGTTGATCAAAATTTGATTTTCTTCTAGAATTTTAACTAATTGGAAGGTCCCTAGTAACGTGAAGTAGCCTTGGGAGCAATCAAAATATTCATTCTTGCAATTCACAAATTCTAGCCAAGTTGAGAAGTCAAGTGTTAAAGGTAAGGTTTAATCTTCTTTTACATGTATTGAGGATGGTTTGAGCGTGTTGTAATGTGTAGTTATGGATGAAATTCATGGAATTATGTATGTTGGTGTTAAGGCCGTGTAGGGGCTATTTTGTGTAGGAATGGTGAACTAATTTTACTTGGTATTTTGGTTGTTGTTGTTGTTATGGATTTTATGATGAGAATGAAGGGTTTAATGGTTCAAGTTGGAGTTGTAATTGTTTGTGGGCTGTTGTAGAAGTTAAAATGATGTTAGTAAAGTTTCTTGCATTTATGTGAATAATATTATAACGTGTGGTTGTTGGTATAGTTCATGAATTTGGAAGAAAAGAATGTGTTGTTGTTATTCTTGTTGAACTTGGAAGATTATATGTTGTATTGTGTGTTAGTTGGGCTGTTTTGGAGTGTTATACGGGCTGTCCGGAGTGTTCTCGAGTCATGTTTGAATAGTGTCGGGTTGATACTTGAATGTATGATTAGTGATGTTGACTTGGTTATATGTGGTTGATTTAAAAATAAGGGAAACGTCGTCTAATTATCTAGAAGGGAGTTAGTAACATTAGAATACGTTTTGAATCTTCCCGTAACCTAACCATAGTTTAACCGTAGTTCTTAACGTCTTAATATAGGTTGAGGTACTATTGGGCAGCGTATACATGTTGTGTTGCGAGTAAACGCTTAAGGTATGTAAAGCCTATCCCTTCTTTCTTTTGGCATGTCCTAGATGTAAGTAAGATAAGATATGAGCTTTGGGGTAATTCTATTCATGAGTTCCAAGCACGATTTATGATTCTTATTCACTTCTTGATATTAGAATTCTTAAAATAGTCGAGCTACTGCCCTCGAGCTTTCTATATGATCGGATAGTAAATGATACATGAAAGTTTCTATTCCTGAAAAACTCTATATTGACTAATGACCATAACTTTTATAAGCTGTCTCGTATTAACTTGATACATGTCTATGATCCCTGAGGCGTTATTTGACATAGTTCGTAATGATATTCAAAGAGTATTGAGTGTGACTATTATCCTGATACTCGAGCGTTGATTAGTCTACTTATCTATTGAGTCTCAAAAGATGATTTATATGCATATGGTTTGTTATATCCCGCATTTTTGTACATTAGTATATTCCGAGCTAACTGTGAAAAGTTAAGGACGAGACTAGTCCCGGATGCGGGTTGAGATTTTTGACCTTCGATTTTATTTTAAGACATAAGTTGCTTGCAATTTCATTGACTTGGAATATTATGGAAGACTTGGGGAAAAAAGTGAATTAGTGGAAGTTATAAAATTTTCTTCATGAAAATAAGGAAATTTAGTGTTCATGAAATTAAAAAAGCCATGAGCCATGCACATGACTTGTGGGCCATGGGCCACATGGAAGCATGACTTGGGTTATAAAGATGAATTATTAGTCATCTTTATTATGTTCCACCAAGAAACTTCAAGAAATATGAAGAACAAAAGAGGAGGAGAGAAACGGCCAGCCATGGCCGAATTTGGCCATGGGATTTTGGTGAAGAAAAATTATTTTCTTTTATGTTTTCTACTCTTTGGAAGGTGCTAAACAACATGGAGCAATTGTTAGGGCAAGCCAATCCTTGGTTTATGCAAGTTCTTAACCTTGGCCAAGTGAAGAACTAAGTGAAGAAAGGTGAGTTTTATCTTGTTTTTAGGTGTTATAAATGGTTTATGTGTGTTGTAGTATGCTAAAATGGATGAAGTTCATGAAAAAGTTGCATGTGAAGTTGAGGCCGAAAATGTGGTGTTTTGTGTT
>NW_026721430.1:0-8815 GCF_029784015.1 Lycium ferocissimum
ATCATTGTGGGAGGTTGTATGGCGTGTGATGAGTATGTTTTTCATAGGCGGGCCCGGCTCGGGTCGACACACGTCCGTGGGTCGCGACCTTCCTTTGTACATTACGTGTGGTTGAAAGAGTTTGGTATGACGATTTTCCCGATTCCCAGTATGGTCATTTTACTTACCTTTTGAATCTATGATAATGATTTTATGCATATGGTTACTCACGACTCGCTCGTGCGTTTTGTTGGTACATCTTTCACCGGATCCCGGGCCGGTTATGTTGTCGTGCGCACTATGATATACTCCGGTGTTATGCTGTGTTATTGTCACACCCCGATCTTGATTAGGGTGTGATGGGCACCCGACCCCGTAACCGGAGCCGAGCGAACCCGCTAACCCTTACTACGTACTTGAATTTTTTTTTTTGAACCTCTAAGTCGTGTGTATACAATAAGATTACTAAAACATTCTTTTATTGCTTTTAAATCAAGTAAAACATGAATCGTACAAACTTGTATTATAATACAAACCGACTCCCAAAACCCACGACTACCGCAAAGTCTCTAACCGTAATCGGGAATCCGGCACGTATACTTCGACTCGGCTTCACTCCCGGGCCAAATGGAGCTTGCCAACTTCGCCATTTGGAACATCTTTTACATTAACTTCGATCCGCACGGGTGTACACGCGGCATGAACGCAGCCCCGAAGAAGAGGGGTCAGTACGAGCAATGTACTGAGTATGCAAGACATGAGTAATAATAATACGAACAAGAACGTAAGTATGAACAACAATACCATAGGATTATAGAATCTGTGATGAGATAAGAGGATAGCCTGTACCTATAAGTGCCCTTGGGCAGATGCTGTACTTTCTTAGCTTTCCTTACTCATATATATATATATATAAAAAGAGTAAATATATTGCCGAGGCGTCGAGGTACCGATCCATTTAACCATAATATGCACATCCGCGTCCGGCATCCGCGTCCGGACGATATCATGTGCTATACTCCAACCGATCGGTGGATATGCGTACATAACGCTCTCCCGCCCTATCCCTATTTACCCCGTATATATATGTATATATATATATATCGGCGTCTATAGCGCCCGTCTCTTTCGCATATATATCGGCGTCTATATCGATTCTTTTTGTCACATGCACACACTTATATCATATATATATTTACCGGCGTCTATAGCGTCCGGTTCTACTATCATATTCCATGTATATTTATCCGCGCCTATATAGCGTCTCGTGTTTCGTTATATATATATATATATATCGGGTTTACACATCAATCGGGGTCATAAAGCACAATTCCAGGTATTTAGAATCCTTAGGGTAGTCATTACCTGTAATAGACTTGGGATATCCAGAACTAGTTTAACGTTCTCATTCTTTTTTTTTTGACATCGAAAACCATAGCCTTGGCTATTATCGTCATATACCTTTCTTATTCCTGGCATCATTATTATCATCATAGAACTATGGTCGTCGTTTTAGTTAGTAGGACTTTCGATGTTATAAAGCTTTTTTTTTTTTTGGAGAAAAAAAGTTGAGTATTTTGGAAAAACACTTGGTACACTTTTTAGAAGAAAATCATGCGTTGGGGTCGAAGGTTTAGTTAAAACAACTACTAATTGATAGTAGGAACGATAACCAAAAACTTTATTAGCTATAGCGTGGAAATAGGCTTAATGTAACAATAAGAAGGGATTTGGGAATAGTGGGCCCGCCTCGGTCGAATGAGGCGGCGTACACAATTTACGTATAATACATTTCATAATGTTGCTCATGGAAGTCTTAGGGTGATCGGGTCGTATTCTTGCAAGTCTAGAGTGTTTCGATTTCTTTCACTATTCAAGCACTTTTGGTTCAATGTCCGAATGAATAGTAACTATTTTTCAATCTCGGATTTCTAGAGTTAGGGAAGTCCCCGAGGCGCGAAATCAAGCCTACACGTCTAAGACATGCCAAAGAAAGGAAATAACGTCTTACATACCTCTTTCTGCTCCTTCTGCTACTCCGAATCCACGTTGCAAACTCGCCAAAATCCACAATTTGGTCATGTTTACCAAACCTTGATTAGAAGCCTTTTGAGTTGGATTCTTAAATGAACTTGGCTACGAAATTTTGGCAGCATTTTCCTGTAAATATACCATGCCACCAAGTTTAACTTGGCCGATTTCAATCAACAACAACCCGAGAATGGAACTCGGCCACAATATCAACAACAATGCCAACAATTCAATTCATGATTCAATCAATATACTACTTCATCCAATACTTTACAATTTCGACAAAAACAATAACAACTTAATTCCTTCTTTCAAATTCATAAACTACATCCACACTTCTACATGCTAACAACATCATTTCTCATTAAACAAGAAGCCATATTGAAATCAAATTAGGCTCCAAATCAGCCCATAACATTTCCAATCCCAACATGCATCATTAAACATTCATTTTTCATTACATAGAATCCACAACACAACATTCTAAACATACCAAGTAAATTAGTCTTTCACCACAACACACCACACACGGCCACCACACACACACGGCCACAACACCATATCCATAATTCAATGAATCCCATGCATTTCAATACACTACAACATGCTCAAAACGTTCATAACAACATCAATCAACACTAAATAAAATTAGTTCATCACTTCCATATTCTACTACCAATACACGGCCACACTTAACACATGCATAACTTCATAAGTTTCATTCATTTCCGCACTCTACCACATCCACAAACCATGCATAAAACATGAAGTAAGATTGGATACATACCTTTTTCCTTCAACTTCTTCACTTAGCTAGAATTGATAAATCATCCAAATAAATACTTGACTTGCTCCAACAATCACTCCATGTTGTTAAGGACCTTCCATTTGGTAGTAAAGATAAGAGAAAATAATTTTTGAACTATGCTAAGCACCCCTCCAAGTTCGGCCAACCATGGCCGAACCTCACCCTCTCTTTTTTTTTTTTTTTTGTTTGCTCTCTTTCTCTTTCACTCTTCTAATTAAAAGATGACCACTATATATATATATATATATCTTCCTTAAGCACATGAGGGGCACATGCCCCCTCCCTTTCTCTAGAATTTTCTTCTTTTTTCTTGATTTTTCTTTCCTTTTTCTTGAACTTCCTCACTTGGTCAAAGAAGACCAAGTGTCTTCCCTTGCACACTTTAGTCCCTCCAAGGATTTTTCTTGAACCTTGTGAAATTACTATTTTACCCCTCGACTTTTCTCAATATTACCATTTTGTCCCTAACCTTCCACATTATTTCCACACTACCAACGTTCATAAATGATGCTCATAACCTACTAATGCGTTAAAATAATTTTCGAACATAGTCTTGTCCTTAACTTCTCACCATTAACTCGGGATATTCAAATGTGCAAAAATGCGAGGTGTAACATCCTTCCCCCCTTTGGAACATTCGTCCTCGAATGTTCAACTAGTCGTACAGAGTCTCATAAGCACCTCGGGGGAACTCCCTTTTCGAAGTTATTTTCCATCCTTCATATTAGCTCTTAAGCTATCCAATGCCGTTCTCTTTGTCATGCTCCTTTTCTTTATATACGTCCATTTTCTGGCGTCGCACTGCTCAAGGTTTGTGCGAACTTCTCATATTACCTTAAACGTTATCCGGACTTCCATCCACTTATTGTTGGTTTCCCCGACCTTACTAATTCATTTCAGTAAAAGTCTCTTCAGTAGCTCAAGCGTTCATATCAAACACTGTCTTTATCTCATCCTTACATTTCTCTCACCTGCTTCCCCCCTTTTGGGGCGCACCTATCCCATTATCCATTTATACTTCGTCTCATATCCTCATTCCAAATCTCAATCTACAGTGGAATAATAACAGCTTACTTGGCAATATTTGAACCATTTACTCTTGCTATCACTGGAACTTCGGTACCCTTACTCGATTAATGCCTTTGTACCGTAGCTTTGGTTGCTGGGATTCACGTGTCCCCCGACACCATCATATTTGGAATATCCTACGCCTTCACATACACATGTATTCAATTACTACTAACTAGCCCATAAAATACGTCCAAACGCTGTTCAAGCCTATCCTAATTCTCAGGGTTGTGAAGTACCTCCTGTCCCCTCACCGAGGTAGTTTGTCCCGTCTTACGCGTCTTCTTATAGGCCCCAACCATTCTGTATATCCTAATTTTCCTTAGGCTAACCCAACTTCTCATTTGTCTCATTTGTCTGAGTATGTTGAATTTCTTGTAAACTTCCCAGGGGGTCACCCAGCCTAGAATTACTCCCACCTGAGCACGCTTAACCTCGAAACTTTGGTGGGATTTGGTACCTTAACACTTATATCTTCGCGTCCGCTTTCTCACATAGCCTTTATTACTCGTTCCAAAGCCGCGTTGAAGTCTTTATAATTTTCGAACATTTTCGTATCACGTTCTTTCTTTTACAAGGACCGTTTTACCCTTTTCTCTTCTCGATGTTCACCCTCCGCCTGCATGTATGGCTATTTTCCTGTCTGGCGCCCAGCTCCACACAACAGAACAAGTATATCAGTCCCATCTTCCCTTTTCTGACTTTCCATACCATCATTCGCCTTTTTCCGCCGATACTGGGCGCCTACGGAAATCAACAATTAATATAATGAATCTTACTTCCTATGACTTGGCTCTATCGCACGATCTTAGACAGAAAGAAGGTCAACATTTCCTAAATGCCCCGCAGCCTCCTGTTTATAGATGTGGCCGGCTTCACACCCATAAACAGGACTCTACGGGACACGACTTTGCAGACAACCCTTAGACCGACCCGCTCCGATACCACTTTGTCACACCCCGATCTTGATTAGGGTGTGATGGGCACCGACCCCGTAGCCGAGCCGAGCGAA
Source organism: Lycium ferocissimum (assembly GCF_029784015.1). Lineage (NCBI taxonomy): Eukaryota > Viridiplantae > Streptophyta > Magnoliopsida > Solanales > Solanaceae > Lycium > Lycium ferocissimum. The sequence goes on from NW_026721430.1 coordinate 4,899, forward strand.
CCCGCTAACCCTTACTACGTACTTGAAATTTTTTTTTTTAACCTCTAAGTCGTGTGTATACAATAAGATTACTAAAACATTCTTTTATTGCTTTTAAATCAAGTAAAATATGTAATTGTACAAACTTGTATTATAATACAAACCGACTCCCAAACCCACGACTCGTCCGCAAAGTCTCTAACCGTAATCGGGAATCTCGGCACGTATACTCGACTCGGCTTCACTCCGTGCCAAATGGAGCTTGCCAACTTCGCCGGAACATCTTTTACATTAACTTCGATCCGCCCTGGGTGTACTCGCGCGGCATGAACGCAGCCCCCGAAGAAGAGGGGTCAGTACGAGCAATGTACTGAGTATGCAAGACATGAGTAATAATAATACGAACAAGAACGTAAGTATGAACAACAATACCATAGGATTATAGAATCTGTGATGAGATAAGAGGATAGCCTGTACCTATAAGTGCCCTTGGGCAGATGCTGTACTTTCTTAGCTTTCCTTACTCATATATATATATATATAAAAAAAAGAGTAAATATATTGCCGGCGTCGGCCATGCAGCCGATCCATTTAACCATAATATGCACATCCCGCGTCCGGGCATCCCGCGTCCGGGACGATGTCATGTGCTATACTCCAACTGATCAGGTGGATATGCGTACATAACGCTCTGCCCTTATCCCTATTTACCCCGTAAATATATATATATAGTATAAATATCGGCGTCTATAGCGCCCGTCTCTTTTCAAGATATATATCGCGCTCGATTCTTTTTGTCACATGCACACACTTATATCATATATATGCTATAGCCTCGATTCTACTATCATATTCCATGTATATTTATCAGCGCCTATATAGCGCTCTGATTCTGTTATTATATATATATATGTCGGGTTTACACATCAATCGGGGTCATAAAGCACAATTCCAGGTATTTAGAGTCCTTAGGGTAGTCATTACCTGTAATAGACTTGGGATATCCAGAACTAGTTTAACGTTCTCATTTTTTTTTTTTGACATCGAAAACCATAGCCTTGGCTATTATCGTCATATACCTTTCTTATTCCTGGCATCATTATTATCATCATAGAACTATGGTCGTCGTTTTAGTTAGTAGGACTTTCGATGTTATAAAGCTTGGTTTTTTTTTTTTTTTTAAAAGTTGAGTATTTTGGAAAAACACTGGTACACTTTTTAGAGAAGAAAATCATGCGTTGGGGTCGAAGGTTTAGTTAAAACAACTACTAATTGATAGTAGGAACGATAACCAAAAACTTTTATTAGCTATAGCGTGGAAATAGGCTTAATGTAACAATAAGAAGGGATTTGGGAATAGTGGGCCCGCCTCGGTCGAATGAGGCGGCGTACACAATTTACGTATAATACATTTCATAATGTTGCTCATGGAAGTCTTAGGGTGATCGGGTCGTATTCTTGCAAGTCCTAGAGTGTTTCGACCTTTCTTTCACTATTCAAGCACTTTTGGTTCAATGTCACTGAATGAATAGTAACTATTTTTCAATCTCGGATTTCTAGAGTTAGGGAAGTCCCCGAGGCGCGAAATCAAGCCTACACGTCTAAGACATGCCAAAGAAAGGAAATAACGTCTTACATACCTCTTTCTGCTCCTTCTGCTATTCCGAATCCACGTTGCAAACTCGCCAAAATCCACAATTTGGTCATGTTTACCAAACCTTGATTAGAAGCCTTTTGAGTTGGATTCTTAAATGAACTTGGCTACCGAAATTTTGGCAGCATTTCCCCTGTAAATATACCATGCCACCAAGTTTAACTTGGCCGATTTCAATCAACAACAACCCGAGAATGGAACTCGGCCACAATATCAACAACAATGCCAACAATTCAATTCATGATTCAATCAATATACTACTTCATCCAATACTTTACAATTTCGACAAAAACAATAACAACTTAATTCCTTCTTTCAAATTCATAAACTACATCCACACTTCTACATGCTAACAACATCATTTCTCATTAAACAAGAAGCCATATTGAAATCAAATTAGGCTCCAAATCAGCCCATAACATTTCCAATCCCAACATGCATCATTAAACATTCATTTTTCATTACATAGAATCCACAACACAACATTCTAAACATACCAAGTAAATTAGTCTTTCACCACAACACACAACACAACACACGGCCACAACACCATATCCATAATTCAATGAATCCCATGCATTTCAATACACTACAATATGCTCAAAACGTTCATAACAACATCAATCAACACTAAATAAAATTAGTTCATCACTTCCATATTCTACTACCAATACACGGCCACACTTAACACATGCATAACTTCATAAGTTTCATTCATTTCCGCACTCTACCACATCCACAAACCATGCATAAAACATGAAGTAAGATTGGATACATACCTTTTTCCTTCAACTTCTTCACTTAGCTAGAATTGATAAATCATCCAAATAAATACTTGACTTGCTCCAACAATCACTCCATGTTGTTAAGGACCTTCCATTTGGTAGTAAAGATAAGAGAAAATAATTTTTGAACTATGCTAAGCACCCCTCCAAGTTCGGCCAACCATGGCCGAACCTCACCTCTCTCTTTTTTTTTTTTGTTTGCTCTCTTTCTCTTTCACTCTTCTAATTAAAAGATGACCACTATATATATATATATATATCTTCCTTAAGCACGAGGAGGCACATGCCCCCTCCCTTTCTCTAGAATTTTCTTCTTTTTTTCTTGATTTTTCTTTCCTTTTTCTTGAACTTCCTCACTTGGTCAAAGAAGACCAAGTGTCTTCCCTTGCACACTTTAGTCCCTCCAAGGATTTTTCTTGAACCTTGTGAAATTACTATTTTACCCCTCGACTTTTCTCAATATTACCATTTTGTCCCTAACCTTCCACATTATTTCCACACTACCAACGTTCATAAATGATGCCCATAACCTACTAATGCGTTAAAATAATTTTCGAACATAGTCTTGTCCTTAACTTCTCACCATTAAATCGAGGTGATATTCAAATGTGCGGGTTCCGTTTATATTTACCTTCGGTGTTATGCCGTGTTATGGCAAATATCGACGGGCGGGCGACCATATTTTCGTGCCCTACGCATGCTTTGTATTTTGAAAATAAACATTTGGCATTTTGGAAATGTACTTACTTTCGGTACTTTTGTTTTAGTGTGACTCGTATTTGTTTACCGTATTTTTCTGCTTTGCATACTCGGTACATATTAAATCGACCCTCTTTCTTCGGGGGGCCGCGTTCATGCCGCCGCAAGGTACGCCCGATTTGGTGATCGCCGCTTAGGACACCTATCCCGCCGTGTTGAAGTGCTCCTTCTATTCCGGAGCCCACATTTTGGTATATACTCGTTCGCTGCATCTGTATGTATTTGTTCAGGGGTACGGCGGGGCCCTGTCCCGTCATATGAGTCTGTTGGTCTGTTTAGAGGTCTGTAGACGTATATGTGGGTTATGTGCCTATCCTGTACAGATGGGTTTGTATGTTATATGTTTTGGGCCCATGCGCCATTTGATAGCCTTGTCGGCTTCCGATATATATATGATTGAGTTCGAGATGTGTTTGAGACACTTTCTTCTTTGATTTTTTGTATACGCGTAACGGTACCGTGTGTGATTCGGATTTGATAAGTGTGTTTAGGTGCCCAACTCGGGCACTAGTCACGCTCTACGGGGTTGGGTCGTGACAAAAGTGATATCGTAGCGGTTTGTCCTCTAATGTCTAAGTGCCGTGTCTCGCAGTCTTGTTTATCGGTGTGTTGTGCACCACATCTTTAAACGTGAGGCTACAGACATCTAGTATGTTACTTTTCTTTGAATCTTAGATCGTGCGATAGGGCCGTGCTATTAGATGACCCTTTTCGATCGATTGTTATATTTTTTGCGATGC
>NW_026721431.1:0-8895 GCF_029784015.1 Lycium ferocissimum
TATCTTCGAGTTTCCGGGTAAGCATGGACGTTCGCTGCCTTGAAGACTTCTCTATCATTATGTTCTATTTCTATTCAGAGACATAGACACTTTATGTATTTTTATCCCTGACTTGTATTATTTCCCCCTTAGATGTTCTTGTATTATTCCGACTAGACCCTGGGGCTATTATTACTATTATTCACTTTTTCTACTAATATATATATATATATCATGAGACTTACATATTTTTTCTATTCCGTTGCTCGATTTAATTATTTATATCTTTATTTATCGTTGGGTTAAGGTTCGCTTTTACCGAGGGCGGGAAAGGTAAGTGCCACTTGCTTATGCCAAAATGGGTCGTGACACATCACATCTTTACCTTCAATGTTAAAGTGCATGGTCCAGCCTTGTTTTCCTTGTGTTGCATAAATAGGTTGTTGGTCAAGTTTAGAACTAGCAACATATTCTCTTACACCTTTAGGCCGATGTTGGACCAAAGAACATATTTGGGACCATGTAGACAATTGTTTTTTGGCAAATCTTGAATAAGGATTTATTAACGGTAAATAACTAGACTCTATTTTTTTAATTTTATTTAAGACTTATACTTCATACAAGTAATCATGTTTTTTTGAAGGGGTTTTTGAAAGACTAGTAGACATATTAACATTTGCACAGGAATGTAAAAGACTGGACGGATTTAAGACACTAGAATTTAAAGACTACTAGACAAAGGTGCGTTGGACATAATTCCTTACTTAAAGTCGCTTCCTTCTCCAAATAAATGGGTTTGGCTCTGATAGCACAGGGGTTGATTCATGAAAATGACCGGAAGTTCCTTTTCTGAGGAATCATGTGAAGAATCAGTAGTTACCTCTGAAGCATCTTTCGTCGAAGGTTCAGAAACATCAAAATCTTCTTCTATCGATGAAACATCGGATAATTCCTCTTTTTGTTGGGTGTCGGACCCTTTGGATATCCCTTCTTTAGGATCACTTTGTGGTTGAGCCACGTAGAGACTTAGGGCTTGAGGGGTAGAAATCATTAAGTTCTCATAATTGGCATTTTCTGAACTTTTTCCTACCTCTCTTTTCTTTCTAGAATGCCTCTGGACTGCAACTACATCTTTTCTTTCACAAAAAAATTTTACAATGTCAAATTCGAGTTTTTCCATAGTTTGAGAAAACGGGTTCTGAAAATCTATGATATTCCATCTTTGGACAGGTGAGAAGCTAGAAAAAGGATATTTTTGGTGGGCAGGGGAATAACTCTGAATTGAAAATGCACATGTGGAAGGAAAGTTAGTGAGCTAAGAACTTTTGGGCTTTGGAGACTTGAAGTGACCATTTTTCAGCCGATTTATGTGGTCTTTTAGAGAAACCATTTCTTTTTGCTGCTGCTGGAAAAAATGGAAAGAGAAGTACTTGGAGGACAACTATATTATTGCAGGGTTGCCAATCTGTGCTCCAAGGCTTTGATAAGTCCTGCATGCGGAGAAGACTTCTCCGCAACTTGTTCAACTTTTTCTCAATATTTTCTACCCTGCTGAGCATTTTATTTTTGACATGTGCAACATTCCTAATAGTGTTATCAATACTATTCAAGATTATATTTTGAGAAATAGAACTGTCAGACTTCCAGTTAATTGTTGCTTCAATGTCACTTGATGGCGGTTTTTCTCCTGAGGGCAAAATTACATTCTTTTTGGGTATTTTTGGAGCATGCTCTACGCCATCCTTATGGAAATATTCAAGTGGTGTAAAATCATAACTGGGACTATACATGAATGTTTCAGGGTTCTTGAGCAAAAGGGATGCTTTGTCATCTTCCCAACTAGGGACGCTAAGACTAGCATTTTGCTCTGGCAATTTTGGCCATTCTTGGGGATCATAATTGACAAGGTATTCCGATTTACCTGGGTGACTGAGCGAACTAACTGATGGGTCACCTTTATCGTACCTTACCCGAAGGTTCTCTTCAATCGATTTGCACTTTACTTTTTGGCCTTCTATTTTACCTTTTTTGGCTCCTGGTAATACTCAATTGGATCATCAAGGCATTCTTGACAAGAAAACTCAATGTCCCATGTGCAGTGGCCGGTGAACGGATCCTTGAACCGCATCACAGTTTTACCTCTAATGTCAAAGTGCTTTTTCCAGTCTTGTTCTCCTTGTGCTGCATAAATTGGATGTTGGTCAAGTTTAGAATTAGCAACATATTCTCTTACACCTTTAGACCTATGTTGGACCAAAGAACGTATTTGGTACCATGGAGGCAGTTGTTTTTTGGCAAAACCTAAATAAGGATTTATTAACGCTAAATAACTAGACTCTTTTTCTTTTCATTTAAGACTTCTACTTCATAAAAGTAATCATATTTTTTTGAAAGGGTTTTTGAAAGAGTGGTAGACATATTAACATTTGCACTGGAATATAAAAGACCGGACGGATTTAAGACAGTAGAATTTAAAAGACTACTAGGTGAAGGTGCGTTGGACATAATTCTTACTTAAAGTTGCTTCCTCCTCCAAATAGATGGGTTTTTCTCTGATACTATAGGGGTTGATTCATGAAAATGGGCGGAATTTGCTTTTCTGATGAATCATGTGAAGAATCAGTACTTACCTCTGAAGCATCTTCCGTCGAAGGTTCAGAAACATCGAAATCTTCCTCTGTCGATGAAACATTGGATAATTCCTCTATTTCTTTGGGTGTCGGACCCTTGGGCTGTCCCTTCTTCAGGATCACTTTGTGGTTGAGCCACATAGAGAGTTAGGGCTTGAGAGGTAGAAATCATTAAGTTCTCATAATTGGAAGTTTTTGAACTTTCTCCTACCTCTTTTTTCTTTCCAGAATGGCTCTTGGCTGCAAGTGTATAATTTCTTTCCCAAACAAATTTTGCAATGTCAAATTCTGGTTCTTCCACAATTTGAGAAAACGGGTTCTGAAAAGCTATGTTATTCCTCTTTTGGAAAGGTAAGAAGCTAGAAAAAGGATATTCTTGGTAGGCAAGGGAATAACTTTGAATTAAAAATGTACTTGTGGAAGGAAGGGTAGTGAGCTGAGAGCTTTTGGGCTTTGGAGGGTCCAAGTGACCATTTTTCAGCAGATTTATGTGGTCTTTTAGACAAACCATTTCTTTTTGCTGCTGCTGGAAAAAATGGAAAAGAGAAGTACCTGGCGGACAAATGTAATATTGGAGGGTTGTCAATCTGTGCTCCATGGCTTTGATAAGTCTTACTTGTTGCGAAGACTTCTTTGCAACTTGTTCCCCTTTTTTCTCAATATTTTCTACCCTTCTAAGCATTTTATTTTGGACATGTGTAACATCCCTAAGAGTGCTATCAATATTATTCAAGATTCTATTATGAGATATAGAATTTTCAGACTGCCAGTTAATTGTTGCTTCAATGTCATTGATGGTGGTTTTCCTCCTGAGGGTAAAATTACATTCTTTTTGAATATTTATGGAGCATGCTCTACGCCATCCTTATTGAAATATTCAACTGGTGGAAAATCATAACAGGGATTATACATGAATATTTCAGGGTTCTTGGGCAAAAGGGATGCTTCGTCATCTTCCCAACTAGGGACGATTGGACTAGCATTTTTCTCTGGCAATTTCGGCCATTCTTGGGATCATAACTGACAAGGTATTCAGATTTACCTGGGCGACTGAGTGAACCAACTGATGGGTCACCTTTATCGTACCTTTCCGGAAGGTTTCTTCAGTCGATTTGCACCTTTTCTTTTTGGCCTACTTTTTTACCTTTTTTTGGCTCTTGGTAATACTCAATTGGGTATTCATGGCATTCTTGATAAGAACACTCAACGTCCCATGGGCTCTGGCCTGTGAACAGATCCTTGAACCATATCACATCTTTACCTTCAATATCAAAGTGCTCGGTCCATCTTCTTCTCTCATGATTCTTTCTATTTCTTCCGAGAAAAAGTCTGGCTCATACTCGTGGGGAAAGTGGTACCTGGGCTGCATCATATTAATTGTAAAACTGGCCTTTCTTGGCCTCTTGAGGTGAGTATGGTCCAAAATATTATTCGGAAGAGCCCGCAGATACTCAGATGGGCATAATGGTTTTCTCCTTACAAGTTTCAGGTTAGACATTTGAAAGGAAAAGATAACATATTTGCTGATTTCCTTTCAAGGCAAGGTGAATTCTCCAACAGGTTTTCTCAAAAGAAGCACATGAATAAAAAGCAATCCACATGCCAGGTTTTCACATTTTCAAAGGTCCCGCAGGTGAGTTCGCCATTGCCATCATCATATCATCGGCTAGAGCTGTTTGCTCTCCTGAGTCCTTTAGATCGGTACACTTTATTAGCACACAGGGCAAATTATGAACTCCAGGCTTTCAGAATAGGAACTATTCATCCAGAGTACCGATATTCATCCGGAGCACAAGCCAGGAATTTTTCTCAACAACTATTATGGTTCTTTTGGTATTTTACGCCATCAATATTACATCTTCATAGAATTTAAATGTAGTGATTTCAGAGATTTTAACAATCTTGAACCCTCCTTACATATATTTTTGTTAGGTTCAAACTACAAAAATATTGGGTTCATCATTTTACTTCTCGTGGAGTCAAAATATATATGTTCCACATGGCAGTTACTATCATAAGGAGAATTGTCCATGCCATGCCTATGGTGTCATTTTTGTGGCATTATCCATCCATGGTCTTAGCCATGAAAAAGGAATATGCAGAAGCTAATAAAATATTATTCCAGCAGAACAACCACCACCCGAAGGAAGTATGGTCTGATGAACAAGAATGCTACTCTGCCACCCACCCTCGATTGGAGGAGGTCGAAGTAGCGCTCAATGAATATTATGAAATGTTCGAAGATTCCCAAGACCCATTTAATATTGATCCAGCAAAAATGAATAAGATCAATTTAAATGGCACAACCAGTGTCTCCCCACTGCAATGCAAAGGTAAAGGAATTATGAAGGAAGAATATCTGCACACAAGAAGATATTTCACAAGGGCTGAGAAGCGAAAATTGTGAGGGTTAAGAGATAAGCATGAACAATAATTATGGATTAGAGAATAAGATGAACCTTCCCTTTATCCTTTTTCAGCCAACCTCCCTTACCATAATTCCCCATCAAATAACCAAAAAACTGGAAAAAAAAAAAAACAAAAAACCAAAAAACTGGAAAAATTAGAAAACCAAAAAATTAGCCTAGAGTATTTTCAACTTGTTTGCATCATCCATATTCAATAGAAAAAATAAAGAAGTCTACATAAGTCTTTCAATTTTTAGATTCAATAAATACCCATATGAAAAAACCAAAAAACTTGTATATCTTAGTTCTTTTTCTCTTCACCCCACAAAAACATCATAAAAACACCAAAAAAAAAAATCTGCACAAGTTTGTCCCCTTTTCATCACTTTACCCCACCTTAGTTTGCCTTGAAAATCCATAAAACACCACCATAAATTGTCTACCCATGTATAGCCATAAAATTCCCAAGTTTCCATGTCATGCAAACACTATTTAAGTGTCCCCTTTTTCATGAGAATAAAGTCATCCATATCTAGCAATAAAATTCCCAAATTTCCATTCCATGCAAACACTATTCAAGGGCCACTTTGCCATCATCATACCTTTACCAAAACCCAAGGCCATGCAAGTTACTATTCCCTTGTTCTCTAGTACATCATCATGAACTATGCTTTGTTTTTTAGCCTTTTAAATGTCTTACATTGTAGGACTTTTGTTTGGATGTAATTTACTTCCTTGTTTAAGTGTGACTGTTACACCTCGGAAAAATTTTCGATTGATGCACAGTGAATAGAATAACGAAGAGCACGATGTGTATGGTATTTCAATAAGTAAATAATGACATTTGATGACCTTAAGTGAGATTCCAAAGACATTCGATGTTAGATAAGAAAGTTGCCAAGAGAAGGCAAGGTATACGATAAGTATCGGACGAGAATTATGAGTAACAAGTTGATGACAACTTAATGATATTTTGGGGAAGATTTATAATGCCCCTTAGATTGTTAATGAAGTGTTAAACAAGTGTTAATAAGGTTCCATAAGGATTGGATATCAAACGAGACGACGGGAACAACTTCGGTGCTTGTGGGTTTCACGGCCACTTCCACGGACAATATAATGTTCCACGGACCGTGGAAGGGTCCGTGGAAGTCCCAGCAGAGATGGTGGCTGGCTGGTCATGAACCATGACCAGAACCACGGACAACACCATGTTCCACGGACCGTGGAAGAGTCCGTGGAACTCCCAACGGGCTGAAATATTCCAAGTCTTTAAATGTGATCCCAACTTCATTATTTCATTCCAACACTTCCCCACTTCTCTCTAAAGTCTCTAGAGCATTACATAAATTTCATGAACAAGAATCCAAGGGAAATCAAAGGTTCTTATCATCAAACCAAGTGAATCAAAGTAAGAAACCCATTAAAGTTCATCAAGAACAAGGAATCCAAGTGAAGGAAAAACTAGGGTTTTGCTCAAGTGAGGTATTTGCACCCAAGGTTCAATCCTACACCATCTAAGGTAAGTTTTATGACATCTCCATGTTATTTAAAGTATTTGAAAGTTGAAACACTTGGATTATATGAGGAAATAGGAAATGGGTCATGAATGTGGAAATAGTGTCACTTTTGAATAAATGGTTGGATTGAATTATGATTCTTGAATCATTATGATTATGACCATGTTATAAATGATATTGAGAGTATGAAATAGACATTGTATATGAATTAACGTAATGGTGTGATATGACCATGAATATGGATGAATTGAAGTGAATCGAAAAGTAAGGATAATGTAGTTGAATAAAGGCTATTGTCATGATATTGTGAACATTATTATTGATGTTTGGGAGTTGGTATATGATATTGAGGAAGTCGTATAAATAAAGGAGATCTTTGTCTGATTTTCCCTAGCTTTAGTTATGAATGCTTAGCTATCAATTCTCTAATGTTAGTATGCACTCTAATGAAGGTAGAAACGTGAGCATTGAAGAAGCACGTGTGTTGATAGAATAGTTGAACGGAAAGGTATGTAAGGCTAACCTTTATTTCATAAGGCATGGTTCTTTGGCCAAATATTTATCCTTCTACGAGTCTACGGTATTCTCCAATGATCCTATCTCTAGAAGCTACTAAGCTTATGATGCTTAAATGATACGATTGTGCTAAGTTTCTTATACGACGAGTAATCCTCTAAGAATAGAATGTAAAGAATGACGATAGTAAAAAGGCTAAAGATAATTATGAGCTTATATATATATATGTGCCCATGAGTGGCTAATGTGAACCCCGAGCTTACATGGCCGGATAGAATATAGTGAATATATATATATATATATATATATATATATATATGATTTACGCGCGCACCACCGGCATTGGTACGGATAACCCGAGCCTTGGTAGGCCGGAGCATGACACCGAGCCTTGGTAGGGCCGGGTATGTAAAACACCGAACCTTCGTGGTCGGGTATGTTATATAAATGCTATGTATATGACATCAATATGAGTACGAATATGCTTAGTATATGTAAATGCCAAGTAAAGGCTGTAGATATGTAATGTATATGATACAAACACGAACATGAATGGAAATATGAATATGAATACGGAAATGCATACAAAAGGTAAATGAGTACGGATATGGATATATGTACACGGATACGCAATAGAAATGGAATGTCCCTATGGAAAGCAAGTAAGTGCTATGACGATTTATGCTATTATCTCCATCTTATGCTATTTCATATGTTATCTATTATTCTTTCATATTGATATTTGTTATGTCCCGTATTTTTGTGCATTTGGGACCATCCGGTTTAACTATGATAAGTTAGGGACAAAACCATTCCCGGATACAAAGTCGAGACTTTTGGACCTTCGATTTTATTTTGAGACATAAGTTGTTCATGAATTTGTTGGCATATGGAACAATTAGAAAATTTGGGACCAAAATTGGAATTATTGAAAGTTGAAAATCATGCATTTTTCCTTGTCTTGGCCGTGTGGCTTTGAAGAAGGCCCACACAATTTGTGGACAATTGTAATTGGTCCAACACATGTGTGTGGGCCATGGACACTTGTGCAATTTAAGTGGAAGCATAAAAGATTATCACCAAGTCATCTTTGCTCATTTCCAACACTTAGAAAAAAATAGAAGTTGAAGAACTCCATCAAGGAGACTCTACGTGACTCCATTTTTTGAAGTTCAATTTGAGCCATCCTAAAATTATTTCTTTGCACAAATCCACTAATCGGGAGGTCCCTAAGTAGCGTGGAATTGTTGTTGGGCCATCAAACCACTAGTTTTCATCCTTGCAAACCCTAGCCTATTTGTGAAGTTGAAGAAGAAAGGTAAGAATTGATCATGTATCTGTGTGTTATGAATGTTGTATGCATGTTGTAGTATGTTAAAATGGATGAAATTCATGAAATATAGTATGTTGGAGTTGAGGCCATGTGTATGAGGTTTGGCCGTGTGATGTGTGTGTTGTGGTTGAGTGATGAGTTAAGTTCTATGTAGCATGTTTAGTTGTGTAGTGTGAAGAAAAGGAATGAGAATAATCCATATGTGTTTGTTTAGTGTCGTCGAAAAGGTCTCCTTTGTGTAGATTGAGAATGAACAAATTGTCGTTAGTATTTTAGTTGTTGTCGTTATGAATTCTATGTTGGAAATGAGAGTTTAATGACTCAAGATTGATGTTGTAATAGTATGGGCTGATTTGAAGGTTATTGTGCATTTGATGTAATTTGTATATTGATGAGAATAGCATTGTTAGAATGTGAATTCGTTGGTGCAAATAATGATTTGGAAATGAGGAATGTGTTATAGTGAGGTTCTCGGGTTTTGGGGCTATTTTCGTGACTTGGAGCAATTG
>NW_026721432.1:0-8695 GCF_029784015.1 Lycium ferocissimum
ATGATGTTTCGATAAGTAAGTAATGACTTTTGATGACCTTAAGTAAGATTTTAAAGGCATCCGATGTTAGACGAGAAAGTTGCCAAGAGAAGGCAATGTATACAATATGTATCGGAAAAGGATTTATGAGTAGCAAGTTGATGACTACTTAATGATATTTTGGGGAAGAGTTATAACGCCCCTTAAATTGTTAATGAAGTGATAAACAAGTGTTAAGAAGGTTCCATAAAGATTGGAGATCGAACGAGACGACGAGAACAACTTCGGAGAAGCTGTGGGTTTCACGGCCACTTCCACGGACCGTGAAACCTTGTACGGATTGTGGAATGGTTCGTGGAAATGCCAGCAGAGATGGTGGCTGGCTGGTGGTGAACCACAACCAGAACCACGGACAGCATCATGTTCCACGGACCGTGGAAGAGTCCGTGGAACTCCCGACGGGCTGAACTCTTCCAAGTTTATAAATGTGATCCCAACTTCATTTATTTCATTCCACACACTTCTTCATCTCTCTCAAGACCCCTAGAAGGTTCCATACACTTCATCCATAAGAAATCAAGGAAAGTTGATGATCAACTTCATCAAACCAACAAGAATTAAGATTGTGAAGCACATCAAAGTCATCTAAGTCAAGAAATCCCAAGAAAAGTGAACTAGGGTTTTGGGTGCAAGGAGAGTATTCCACTCAAGACTTATTCTACCATTATCTAAGGTAAGTTTTATGGTATTTTCATGGTGTTTGAAGTATTGTAAAGTTGAAACACTTGAATTGTAGAAGAATATGTGAAATGGGTCATAAATGTGGGAATAGTGTCATTGTTGAGTAGAAGATTGGATTGAGAAATTCATGGATATTGATATGTTGAGATTGTAAATATGTTATGAATGACATTTAGAACATGGAATGAGTATTATATGTGAAGAAACATGATGGTGAACTATGATCATGATTTTGGAGAATTGAAGGGAAGTTGTGAAATGCGAATAATGTAAATGAATGAGAATTGTTGTTTATGATATTGTGATTGTTGTTATGAATGTTTGGGAGTTGATGTGGAATATGGAGAAAGTTGTATAAACAAAGGAAATGCTGCCCAATTTTCTCTAGTTTTAGTAAGCACGTTCTTGTAATCATTTAGCTAATGTCGATACGAATTCTCTTGAAGGTAAAACTTGTGCATTTAAGGAGAACGAGCAAGCAGTCGAATAGTTAAACGAGATAAAGATAAGAGATATATTATGAGCACGATAGTAATGACGATGAGTCTATGACTAAAAGGAGCTACACATGTATAAGATAAAGAAGAGAGATAAGGCACGGGCTTGATAATTGATAACGATGAGCTTAAGTCTAAGGATCCTAGAGTTCATGATATGATGCCTACGAAGTGAATGATGTTGACTATGATTCCTTGATGTTTTCCTTATACGTACTCACCTTAAAACGTTAGTCCCTCCAAGGCGAGATGTAACGTTTATGATTACTCCATAACATAATCGGGGGTTCACGACCTTATGTCACCCCGATATAGCTATAGTCACCTTCAAGTCCGGATGTATATATATATATATATATATATATATATATATATATATATATATATATATATATATATAGGTAATGATGCCAAGTTATGATAAAGCCATGATATGCTTATAAGATAATTAATAATCATAAGTCTATGATATGTATGATGATGTTTAGCTTATAAAATACCTATGAAATGTATGATGATATAATTCCACCGCGCCTAGAAGGTCGGACACGATCACCAGTAGTGGGCTGCGTGCGACTACACCGTGCCTAGAAGGCCGGACATGACCACCATTTGTGGGCTGCATATGAGGGTTACCAGGACATGTTATACCCCGTAAGTTTATACGACGGATTACTCGTAAGCTAATCGACATAACTTCAAGGACAAGATTATTTTGGGATACGAGACAAGGACTTTAATCACCGATTTTTAATTAGCGCACGAATTGCTTATAAATTTTAATTGGTGTAGGAATATTAGTGGAGATTAGGGATTAATTAACCATTATTAGATTATTAAGTGGGGATTAGTGATTAATTAATATTAATCAAGTCATAATGCACTAAGTGGGCCCCACTACAACATGGCCAAATCTGATTGGTCTATGCCATAGTGGGACACTTGCCAACATAATGGGCAGCATATATAAGTGAGTTAATGACTCATAATTCACATTGTTCAGCCACAAAGTTGAATAATAGAGAGAGAAGCTCTCATCTTCACAAATTAAGTTAGAGAGAGAGCCACATAGCCATGGTCACACATCGTTCACGGCCAGCCCTAAATGGTGAAGAGGAAGAGAATTTCAACTCCATAAAAGTGTTCCAAATGTCCTAAAGGAGGCAGCAACGTTAGAATTTAAGTTGAAGAAGATGAAGTGGTGCAAATGGTGCAAGCTATTGTAGAATCTGCCCTAATCAAATTGGAGGTAAGATTTCTTCTTCTGTCATGAAATTAGAGTTAATGATGTTGTAATGGAAAGATTAAATTGTATTGAGTGGAATTGGAAGTAAGAAAATTGCATGATTTCGTTGGTGTTGTAAATTGGATTTAATGGAGTTGTTCAAATTAGGTTGGGTTTGATTGTTGTTGTTGTTATTAATGTTATGAATTATGTGTTAAAAGTGAAAGGAAAGCTTAAGTCTCGTTAGAAACTTGTATTGATTTTATGGGGTTTTTTAGAACTTGTTGTGATATTAGGATGATTTCCTTGCATATAGTAGTTGATGTTGTTGTTGTGTTGTTGCTGATGTGAATCACCAAACTTGGAAGAAAGAAGCGTATAAAATATTGTGCGAAGCGTACTCGTGGTCACTTGGTATATTCTTAGATGTTCGTGAGATTGTCGGGCATTGTTATGTGGTAATTAAGGGGCTATTTTGGGTGTGTTGTTTTTTTTATTGAATTGAAGGGCTAAGAGTAGTTAAAGCTATATATTGTGTTGTTGTAATTGTTGGACTATCATAAGGTCGTCTCGCTGAAGTATTGTGGCTATAGATTATTAAGAGTAACTTGAATATGTCGTAGTCGTTATGTTAAAGATTATGGAATGTCGAAATGTGTGGGCTGATTGGAATGTTATGCGGGCTATTTGGAGTGTTCTCGAACCTTGTCTTGATTAGTCTTGATATAGTGCTTACACGTGTGGTTATGGATGTTGATTTGGTTGTTGTATAGTTGGTTTGAATATAAGGGAAACATCGTCTAATTTTCTAGAAAGGAGCTGCTAACGTTGGAATACGTTTTGAACCTTCCCGTAGCTTAACCATAGTTCTTGACGTCTTAATATAGGTTGAGACGCTTCGGGCAGCGTATACGTGTTATGTCACGGATAAGCGTTAAAGGTATGTAAAGTTATCCTTTCTTTCTTTTGGCATGTCTTAGATGTAAGTGATGTACGATATGAGCTTTGGGGTAATTCCATTCATAAGTTCCAAGTGTGATTCATGATTCTTATTCACTTCTTGATGTTAGAACTCTTAAGGCAATTGAGCTATTGGCCCTCGAGTCTTCTATACGTTGGATAGTAGTTGGTATCTAAAAGTTCCTATTCTTAAAGACTCTACAATGACTAATGTCCTTGACTTCCATAAGCTGTTTCGCATTATCTTGATACATGTCTATGATTCCTGAGGCTCTATTTGATATAGTCCATAGTGACATTCAAGGGGTACTTAATATGATTATCGCCTTTGATACTCAAGTGCAAGTTTATTCTACTTATTCTATTGAGTCTCGAGTATGATGATTTAAATTGCATATGGTTGCTCGCTACTCGCTCGTGCATACTGTTATTACATCTTTCACCGTGTCCCGGGACGGGTATGTATTCGTGCACAGTTTCACTGCATTATTCACCGAGACCCTCGCTAGAGGGCCGGGTACGATATGTACATATATGATGACATGATGATATGATGATATGATGATGGCACCGAGTCCCATGATGGACCGGGTATGGTATACGTGTACACGACTTTATTCACCGAGTCCCATAATGGGCCGGGTATGGTATATGATAATGATATGCATGATTTTATTTCACGAGGTACAGGTACAGTGATTTCTTGATTATCATACTTGTCGCACCGGAATCTCTACTTCGCTTATGATCTTATTGTATTTCATGCTTTATATACTCAGTACATATCTCGTACTGACCCCCCTTTCTTCGGGGGGCTGCGTTTCATGCCGCAGGTACAGATATTCGATTTGGTGATCCTCCAGCTTAGGACTTCTACTACAGTCTTGGTGTGCTCCGTTGTTCCGGAGCCTAGACTTTGGCATGTATCTTGATATATGTATATGTTTATTCGTGGCACGGGCGGGGCCTGTCCGTCATATGTCACGGTCGATACTCTTGGATGTGTGTAGACATATGTGTGGTTTGTATATAGATGTTGTTCAGCGGTGTCAATATGATTTATTTTGGGATGTTCCCGTACGTAGTGGTAGCCTTGTCGGCTACGATATATATTTTGGGATGTTGTATGTAGTGGCAGCCTTGTCGGCTTGCGTATATACATTTGGGACGTTCCCATACGTTATGGCAGCCTTGTCGGCTCGCGTATTGTATTATCTCTTGATTAGTTGTGACTCATCGGGAGATGTGTTACCATGATATATGTATGTGACATTTTGAGACGACGTATGTGTTCACAAAGTTTTTATATGTTGTTCAGCTTCAGTTTGATTATGTCTAACGGATATGTATACGAGTGTCCAGCTCGGGCACTCGTCATGGCCCACGGGGTTCGGTCGTGACAAAAGTGGTATCAGAGCAGTTCATCCTCCGAGTGTCTACAGACCATGTCTAGTAGAGCCTTGTTTATCGGTGTGTTGTGCACCACATCTATAAGCAGGAATGTCACACCCTTAATCCGACAGGGTGTGATGGGCACCCGACCCTTACCTAGGGCGGAGCGAACCCGCAGACTCCCGTTTTACACATAACCATGCTGGCCCTCAAGTCATGACACAGATACATAGTAAAAGTTTTCAAAGAATAATATACCTTTTTACCTGTCTCAAATCAAACAAAATCTGTAACATATAAAACTTATAATACAATGCGTAATAATACATCGGCTTACATAGCCGCTTACATAACCGACATCTTATACCACGACACGACCCGCAAAGTCTCTAACATGACTCGATATCATAACACAAACAAACTCGACTCGCAAACACTGGAGGAGGCGGAGCTCGCCAATCCCACCGGAACATCTCTCTAATATCTTTAGCTCACTCGGGTGTACACGCGGCATGAAATGCAACCCCCGAAAAGGGGTTAGTACGGAATATGTCGAGTATGTAAAGCATGGAATAAAGGAAACAAGATCATAACCGAAATGAGGAGTACGAGAAAATGTACATCATAGTCGAATATCGAAGGCTATGCATACGTAATACGGATAGTGCATAAGAGGTACGAAGGAGATATAACAATCGAATGCTCAAAATACTTAGCTTTCTCGAAAACCTTTTTGTTTCATATTTTTGGAAAGTAAAACATGTCGTAGTACCGACATTAACCGATGTGCAGATTCGCTCAAACCAATGTGGGATTCGCGAAACCAAACATGTGAATTTTGCCTCGCCACCTGGTTTGCCCCAATTATTGGGTTTGCCCCCACCACCTATCTAAACCAATAGATCATATTTGTATACATATATGTCATATCATCACACGTACGATAATCATCATACTATCATATCATCGTATTAACCAGTCATCATATTACCGTATCATCCAAAACATTCGTTATATTATCGATCATCACATTATCAAATCATTATGTCATCGATCGCCAGATTATCATATCATATGCCCTACGCTGCCCATAATGGACCCGACGGACCCAGGCGTGGTGCCTCTTCCGCCTTTGGGCGCCACAACTCATCATACACCGGAAGTTTTCAGATCTCTGCGTCTCCGTCACATCATATCATATAACCATGGTACCCGGCCAAAAGCGGCTAAGCGTCTGGGACACATCATAACACCATAATAGTACGCCATCATACTCTATTGTGCGCACGATAGTACCTCCGTGCCCGGTTCGTGAAGGAAGTAACAATAATATGCACGAGCAGGACCGGGGGATCTATATGCATTCGCGACAACACATCTACGAACTTACCGTTTTAATAATCAAACAAATTATCATTTACAAGCCAATAGCATTAGTCATATCAAATTTCTTGGGATATTATTCGAAACATATCAACTAAAACTTTACTAATCATACTTACGTACCAAAATCATGTACATACGGATTCTCACTTCATACATATACACGATTCCATAGAACGATCAAAACTCGGACTATCATTTTAAAAGTCAAGCCAATAGTCATAGTTAAATCTGATTTTCCCGAATATTTCTAACACACTTAACAGAATTTTAGCCATCATAGTTACATATCAAAGTCATATACGTACAGATCCTCATTTCAGACTTAACAAATGAGTAAGTAATCATATTCGGAAGTCAGTGTTATTAACCATATTAAGTTCTTTAACAAATTGCTAGTAATCCATACAAAGGAACGTCTTCGCGGGGCCCACTCGACAAGTACCAAACCGGTCCGAGCCCGCCTATGAATGTCGGGATGTTATACATTAGGGAACCTCCCTACGAGCGTTTCGAGCGATCCGAGCCCATATGTGAAAGTTACGACGTTCTTAGTTTCCGACTTTACGAACATAATCTTGGCGCACATTCATATTCAATCATACAAAGGCATAAAAACTATAATTTAACTACATTACGAATACGGATATTAAGAAAACAAGTATTATGGACATGCTCGGATCGTAGGAATAGAGTTACCTCGGGATTACGTCATAGCCTACATTAACTAAGACATGCCAAAGAAAGAAAGGTGAGCTTTACATACCTTGGCCGCCCTCTAAACTAATCCAAACTTGCGTTCTCACGATCCACAATAATGTCATTAGACATCCGATATTAGCCATAAGCATTAAGAACCCAATTCCAAGCCATCACTTTTTCTATAAAAATTTCGGCAGCATCTCCCCTATATATTCACCAACCCCGAGAATTTAATTCGGCCAAATCACAACAACCAAACCAACAATCATAATAACAATATCGATAGGCAATTCAAGATATCCAAACCAACATCCAATCTTATCCGAAACCTTCCAACTCACTAAGAACAATAACAACACACTTCTCTCTTTCAAATTCATCAACTATATCAACAATTCTATATGTTAACAACATCATTTTCCATCAATACAAGAAACTATATTAAAATCATATTAATTCTCCAAAATAGCCCGCACACTACAACTTCAACATAAGCCATCAAACATTCGTTCACCATATAATTCTCAACAACAATAGGCAAGAACACTAAATAAATTTGATTCATTCTTCCTTCACAAAGCAAACGCCCACCATTCGGCCAACATACCAACACCCATGATTTCATGAATTCTATCCATTCCTTAACATTACAATATGCACAACCATTCATAATACAACAATCCAACATGCTAAATAAATTAGTTCTTCACTCCTACACAACAACACACACACACACGACCACAATGCAATACACACGGCCAAGCCTCAACACGCAACCTTTTATGAATTTCATTCATTTCTACATCTTACAACATGCATAAACTCCTATGAAACATGTAAAGAAGATTGAACCTCACCTTTTTCCATTCAACTTCTCCCTCGGCTAGGCTTGATGAATTGCAACAACGAATGGTTTCTCCTCCAACAACCACTCCATGTCGTAGAACCTTCCAATTAGTATGGAAACAAGAAGAAAATTATTTTTCATGATCAATACGTTGGACACCAATTTCTGGAGGTCTTGGCCGAATGCCCCATGTTTCTTCTTCTTCTTTTTTCTCTTGAATCTTCTAGGACTTAAAATGATGAAGTGTGTTCTTGGTCATCACACACACACACACACACACACACACACACACACACACACACACATATATATATATATATATATATATATATATATATATAAAATAATAATAATAATGGGGCACATGGCCGGTCATGTGCCCCTATTTTCCCTCCAATTTTTTCTTCAATTTTTTCTCAAATTCTCTAGAATTTTCTTAAGTCACAAAGATGAATTATATACCTAGTTAGTCATCTTTTCATCACATGCATTGCATCCTTGTGGGCCATAGTCCACTCCAACTTGGATGGCCACAAGACTTCTCCAACAAGTCATAAATAATAATTTCTAAATTCCAAGTTTACCCTTAATACCTCGTACTAATGCAAAGATGAATATGCAATGTATGCATTCTAAAAAAATTGTAATCTTGTCCTTAACTGTACCATTAACTCTCGAATATTCCAATGTACGAAATGCGAGGTATAACATCCTTCCCCCTTTGGAACATTCGTCCTCGAATGTTCAACTAGTCTGCGGGTAGCGTAAGCACTGTGGGAGCTCCCTTTATACCGTCACACACTTTGCTCACAGTTGTGATGGCACCCGACCCCGTGTACGGAGCCGAGCGAACCCGCTAACTCTTATTACACATATGAACTCTTTGGATTCTTAAGACAAAATGAAGTAAAATACATAGTAATTTTTTTTCATAATTTTTTCGTCATTTCCCAAAGTAAAACGTTTTAA
>NW_026721433.1:0-9068 GCF_029784015.1 Lycium ferocissimum
TATTTTTTGGATGAAGATTCATGAACCTCAGCTTCATGGTCACGGCCGACCGGTTCCTTGGTTTCTCTCAAGGTTCCATACGTTTCTAAGGGTGAATAAGATGAAGATGACTTGATTGTCATCTTTTACTACTATATAATAAGCCTCCATGTGGCCATGGCCCACACCCCATGTGGCCGGCCACATGGCCAATTTTCATATACTAGCCAACTTTCCATAATTCATTTCTTTTTTTTTTGTCCCAAAATTTTCATGAAATGTCTAACCCCAAATTCCTTATTCCAAGTTTACCCTCAACACTTCCATGCCAATTTAAAAGATGAATATATGCAACTTGTGCATTAACACAAAATCAACAAAATCGGAAATTAAAGGTCTTGTCCATAACTCGTCGCAACCAACTTAGAATATTCCGACGTACGAAGTACGGGGTGTAACAATATGCCTTGGCTTCTCACGATCTACAATCACGTCATTAGATATCAACCATTCGCCATAAGCACTTAAGAATCCGATTTCAAACTAACACTTTGTCTACGGAAATTTGGCAAAGATTTCCCTATAAATCCATCAACCCCGAGAATTCAACTCGCCAAAACAATCATCAACAACAACCATACCAACAATCATATAAACAACATCAATAATTTATTCCAAACGCATTCTAACATTGGCGATTCTTCTCTACACAACTTATCAATACTCCATTTACGTCCAAATGAACTACATGCATTCAATCCAACATTTATTATCATACGTTCAAATATTAATCCGAGACCATTCAAACACGATTTAAGAATATCCCAAGCAGTCCATATAATACACAAGCAGTTCAAGCTAATCGTGCAATGCTACCCGAAACTTACCATATTCCATAAGAGCAATAGCAACACATTTCATTCTTCCGAATTCATGAACTATATAAATAATTCCATACGTGAGCAACATTATTTCCATCAATACAAGAATCTATATTAAAATCATATTAATTTTCCAAAACGTTCAAACCGCAACACTTACTACTTCAACATGAATCATCAAACATTTATTTTCATCGTAGAATCTATAACAACAATCAACCAAAACACTAAATGAAATTGTTCGTCGCACCTACACCAAACACATATACACACGGCCAAGCCTCAATATACAATCTTTCATGAATTTCATTCCTTTCTTCGTACAACAACACGTCCAAACCATCCATAAAACATGTAAAAGAGGATAAAATCTCACCTTCTTCCACTTGCCATCCACTCACGGCTAGAGTTGTTCTTCACAAGGCGAATGGTTTTCTTCTTCCAACAACTACTCCACGTTGACGAGGGCCTTCCAATTAGTGGAGAGACAAGGAGAAAAGAATTTTCCATGATCATTTCATGGGGCTGGCCTTGGCCGTTTCTCCTTCCCTTTTTTTCTCCAATTCTCTTGAACTTTCTAAAGTGTGGAGATGGAAAAATATGACTAATTAGTCATCTCCCTCTATATATATATAATGATATATAACCCATACCAAGGGTGCCACATGCCCCTTGGCCGGCCCCTCTTTCTCTTTTTTTTTTTTTTTTCTTTTTCTCCAATTTTCTAGATTTTTCTTAAAACCACCAAAGATGAATAAGTCTTGCATGGTCCTCTAATATCCACATATATATACATAAGTCCCTTACCAAGTATAAAATGAACACATGTGCCATCTTATGGCATGAAAATATTGGCCAACCATGGATGGGGCCCACTTTCCACTATACATGGCCACTTTGGCTTTTCATGAAATAAATTCCAAATTCCAAATTTGCCCTTACTTTTCCTTGTTCCAATCTTACCCTTAACACTCCATTCCAATAAAAATGAATTTGCAACTTATGCGTTCTTAACAAACCGAAAAAAAATGACCTTGTTCTTAACTTTCCGCCATTAACTCGGAATATCCAAATGTACAAAATGCAAGTGTAACAGTGAAACCCGAGCCAGTCAAACCTTTTGAGGTAACTACTCCGGTTGGTGATCCCGTGATGAAAATCAAGAAGCTATATTGGGCTTTTGTTATTTGGGGCGTCAACAACAAGCTCTTGTGAACCCAAGAATTGGTATGTGGACTTGTCTTCAAATTCAAGAAGCCCAAGGATGATTTCAAGCCCAAGAAGCCAAGTCAAAATTATTTCCTTCTTAAATTAGGATTAGTTGTTTTCCTTTTTTTAGTAGGTTTTACTTTCCTTTCCTTGTAGAATAGGGATTTTACTTTCCTTGTTTTTAGCTACTTCCTTTCTAGAGTAGAATAGGGATCTGTAGTCATCAAAGAAGAGACCCTAGGCCTATATAAAGGGTTCTTATTCTTTGTTAACACTATTCACGTTTTTGAGCTAAACCCTAGTTTGCAATAGAGTTATTTTCTCTATTTGGTGTTCTTTATCCTTGTTTTTGGTTCCAACCAAGGTGGTGATAGTCTTTACCTTGTTTTCGCTTGCGTGTGGTGTTTTTTATCACGTTAATTGATTTCAAGTGGTGACTTAGGAACTTTAATTGTTCTTGATCATTCAAGAACGCGTTTCTTGATTAAAATTCATTCTAGTTCATACCCAGAACCTTAATTTTCTTACCATTGTTATAGTTCAAATACTTACTAGATTTAAACGATTTAATAGTTATTTTTATAGTTCAAATCGTCATCTTTCACATAGTTTTTGAATCACTTTAATCCGACTCCTATAACTTGAGATACATCCATTTCTTGAATCTGCCCATCAAATTGTTTCAAGAACAAGATACTTGTCGATTGGTTCTTTGTTACCTCGAAGAATCATATCAATTTGGTGTTAGAGCTCAGTTGAGGAGAGGAGTACCATGACTAATAATATGCAAGCAAGAAGAGGATGTTGGGTTCAAAAAGATGATGGAAGAGCAGCGGATCGTGACATGGAGATAGAAGAGATGAGAAGGACCATACAACAATTATAAACACAACTGCAACGTTACCAAAGGCAAGAACGACGAAGGATTCCTAGGCGATGATGACGAATGGTCGATATTAATCCCTTTCGTGATGTTGATGAAGATGACTCTAATGATAATTCGATTTTACTAGGGAGACGACAAGATGATGAATTTGATCATCCAAGAAGAAGGAGGAATCATATAAGGGAGAAAAGAGATGATGTGAAGGTTGATGTTCACGATTTTGATGGAAAAGCCCAAGGGGATGCGTTTATGGATTGGTTACTCAACGTTGAACGAATCTTTGAGTTCAAGGACTATTACGAGAAGAAAAAGGGTTAAGATTGCTGCCATCAAGCTTAAAAGATATGCATCACTTTGGTGGGAGAATCTTAAACGAGAAAGAAGAGAAGGTCGTGGAAAGATTCGATCGTGGGAGAAGATGAAAAGAGAACTACGTAGACGTTTTATTCCCGATACATACAAGCAAGAAAACTATACGAGTTTCATAATCTTCGTCAAGGAGACCGACCGTGGAAAACTATACTCGGGAGTTTGAATATCTCATAATTAAGTGTGATACTCGAGAACATGAGGAGCAAACTATAGCAAGGTATATTGGTGGGTTGCGACTTTCCATCGCAGATGCTATTCGACTGCAACCTTATTGGACATTCAATGATGTGCGAAAACTTGCTATCAATATTGAACAGCAACAAAAAGAGACGAAAAGATCTTACCCCAAGAAGAACTATTCTAACCGAAGAGTAATAGTATTGGTCTTTCGGGAATTCCAAGGCAATTCATAGAGGTAATTCTTCTAATTCAACTAATGCTAAGAGTGATGAGAAGAAACCTCAAGGGGATTGACTAGGAGAAAGTGTTTTAAGTGCCACGGTTTTGGCCATCTACAAGCGATTGTCCCAATCGAAAGCTTTATTATGATAGTTGAGGAAGATGATGGGCCGATCTGAAGACAACCAAGAATGCGATCAAGTTGATGAGGAACGTGAGGATGCCGAAATTGAAGGCGATGAAGGTGCTTGTTTAGTTATTCGGAGGAGCTTACATGCTGGACATAAAGATGAAGAGCCATGTCAAAGAGAAACACTTTTCCACACTGGGTGTACTTCACATGGCAAGGTATGTTCTGCCATTATTGATGGTGGAAGTTACACTAACGTTGTTTCGGAAGAGATGGTAGCTAAATTGGGTTTGAAGACTGAGAAACATCCCAAGCCTTGCAACATTAAGTGGTTACAAAATGGTGGAGGTATGAAGGTCACAAAAAGATGTTTGGTCTCTTTTTTCAATCAGTAAAATCTATAAAGACCAGATTTGGTGTGATGTAATGAGTATGGATGCTTGCCACTTATTACTTACCATGGCAATATGATAGGTGTGCTCATCATGATGGATACCTTAACACCTATTCATTTATTGTTGATGGACGTAAGATAACTTTGAAGCCATTGCGCCCCAGAGAGCTTAATAAGAAGACCAAACCCATGGGTGATGCCTATTGACCAGATCACAAGTTGTTGGCCACATTAATAAAGGAGAGCTATTGTATATTGCGTAGCTATAGAAGACTCACAAGAGGAGGAGAAAGAGTTAGATGCATGAGCCAAAAAGCTACTTACTAAGTTTGATGATGTGATCTTTGAGGATGTCCCATTAGAACTTCCACCTATGCGTGATATTCAACATCAAATTGACCTTGTACCTGGGGCTTCTTTGCCGAACAAAACTGCTTATAGGATGAATCCTACACAACAAGCTGAACTTCAAAGGCAAGTTGAAGAGTTACTAGAGAGGGGCTTAATAAGAGAGAGCCTTAGCCCTTGTGCTGTACCCGCTTTGCTTGTTCCTAAGAAAAATGGCACCTGGAGGATGTGTGTTGATAGCCGGGCAATCAACAAAATCACCATCAAGTATCGCTTTCCAATCCCTAGGTTAGACGATCTATTTGATCAATTGCATGGTGCTAAAATCTTTTCCAAGATTGATTTGAAGAGTGGATATCACCAGATTCGTATGAGAGAGGGTGATGAATGGAAGACTGCCTTCAAGACTACCCAAGGCTTGTACGAATGGTTGGTAATGCCTTTTGGTTTGTCTAATGCTCCGAGCACATTCATGAGACTTATGACTCATGTGTTTAAACCATTCATGGGGAAGTTTGTTGTTGTTTACTTTGAAGATATCTTAGTTTTTAGCAAGGAGGAAGTTGAACATGAGAAACATTTGGAGAAGGTTTTTGAAACCTTAAGAAGGGAGAAGTTGTATGCACAACTCAAGAAGTGCATCTTTTATGCTCATAGCGTTTGCTTCCTTGGTTACATAGTAACTAGTGCTGGTATTCAAGCTGATCCAAGTAAGATAGAGGCAATCTTAAGTTGGCCAACTCCTAGGTCAATTTCAGACATAAGGAGCTTTCATGGAATGGTGTCCTTCTATAGACGGTTTATTAAAGATTTCAGCACATTGGTTGCTCCTATAACTGAGTGTTTGAAGGGAGGCATATTCAAGTGGAATGAAGCTGCCCAAAAGAGTTTTGAATTGATCAAGCATAAGATGACACAAGCTCCTATCCTTCAGTTACCAAATTTAAATGATCTATTTGAAGTAGAATGTGATGCTTCAGGTGTTGGCATTGGGGGAGTCCTTAGTCAAGAAGGTAAACCCAGTGCATACTTTAGTGAGAAGTTAGGTGGACCTAAGCTGAGGTATTCCACCTATGAGAAAGAGTTTTATGCTATTATTCGAGTTTTGCAACATTGGAGTCATTACTTGCTGCCCAGAGAGTTTGTTCTATATTCTAATCATGAGGCACTAAAGTATCTTGATCATCAACAAAAACTCAACGCGAAGCATGCAAAATGGGTAGAGTTCTATGAGAATTTTCAATTTGTGATCAAGCACAAGGGGAAAACTAAATCAAGTTCTTGCCGATGCTCTTAGTAGAAGACCATGTGTGCTTTCCATCATGCAAACTAATGTATTCGGATTCGACCATATTAAGGAACTTTATGAGGCCGATCCGGACTTTGGAGTCATTTGGACGAGATGCTTGGAAGGTCCACAAAGAATGTTCTTGATAAGAGATGGTTTTCTTTACTATGGCAAGAAACTTTGCATACCACAAGGCTCTTTAAGAGAGTCCATATATACGCAGCCGACGAGGCTGCCACTGCGGATGGGGACGCCCAAAACATACATCACACAAACACAACAGAACGGTAACTAATCACAACCCACATGTATGTCTACAGACCTCTAAGAGTAACAACAGAATCATATGACGGGACAGGGCCCCGCCGTACCCCTGAATAGACGTACACATATACAACGAAAGAGTCTGTACCAAAATATGGGCTCCGGAACAAGAGAGCGCTCCACAGTAGCAGAATAGATATCCTAGGCTGGCGGGTCACCAAAGCGAGCGTCTGTACCTGCGGGTATGAAACGCTGCCCCCGAATAAAGGGGGTCAGTACGAAATATGTACTGAGTATATAAAGCATGAAGTACAGTAAACCAGATCAAAACCGAAATAAGGATTATAGCAACAAGTACAATAACTAGAATACCAAAATGTTTGCTTATGAAACACAAATAATGCATGCCAATATCATATGTCATATTCGGCCCATTATGGGACTCGGTGAACGGAACATGGTCGCCACCCCGTCTTTGGCGCCATAACACATCATACTCTAGAATATTGCATAACTCCGTAACACGCATATCTCCATAATACATCATAACACCATAACACATCATACTCCGAAAACACATCATAATATAAACACGTCGTACTCCAGAACGTATATATACGGTTCCCGGCCCTCTAGCGAGGGACTCGGTGAGCCATAACACATCATACTCCAGTATATAGCATAGTACGCACAATGACATAACCGGCTCGGGACTCGGCGAAAGATGTACCAACAGTATGCACGAGCAGAGTAGTGGGTAACCATATGCATATAAAACATCATTACAGACTCAAAAGATAAGTAAGTGGTCGACGCTCGAGGGTTAAGACGATAGTCATGCTAAGTTCTTTCTAATGTCATTAGAACTATATAAGGAGGGTCTCGGGGATCATAGACATGTAACAACCTAATCCGAGCCCGCCCGTGAAAGTTACGGACATTATTCGTTATAGGACCCTCTACGAGCGTATCGAAGCGATCCGAGCCCGTCTATGAAAGTTAGGGACCTTATTCGACATAGAATCTTTTAGGACAAAAACTCTTTATGCAACATTTACTATCCAATCATACAAAAGACACAAGGGTCATAGCCCGACTATATGAGGAATGCTAACATTAAGAAGTGGATAAGAATCATAGACATGCTTGGATCTTATGAATAGAGTTACCCCAAGGCTCGTATCATATCTTACTTACATCTAGAACATGCCAAAAGAAAGAAAGGGTAAGCTTTACATACCTTGTCCGCTTCCTAAGCTAATCCGAACTTAAGTCTCGGGCTTCCCAAGATCTACAACGTCATTAGATACTAAACATTAGTTATAGGCACTTAGGAATCCAATCCCAAGCTAGCACTTTATTTACAGAAATTCGGGCAGCATTTCCCCTATAAACACAACAACCCCGAGAATTCAACTCGGCCAAATCATCAACAACAATACCAACAATCATATTAACAACATCAACAATTAATTCAAAACGTATTCTGGCGTTAGTAACTCCCCTTTACATAATTCGACGGCATTTCATTTACATTCAATTCAACCACATACAATCAAGCCAACATCAATGCTCACACGTTCGAGTACTAATCCGAAACCATTCAAACAAGACTCAAGAACAACAAACAATCCGCACAATATTCAAAACAACCCAACCAACATACCACTCCACTCGAAACCTCTCCAAACTCAATAAGAACAACAACAACACATTCCTATCTTCCAAATTCATGAACTATACCAATAATCCACGCGATAACAACATCATTCCCATAAATATAAGAAACTACATTAAAATCACATTAGCTTCTACAACAACCCACAAACGATTACAACCTCAACTTGAGTCATTAAATCTTCATTTTGCATCATAGAACAACCAAAACACTAAGTAAATTTAGTTCACCATATTCTACAAAAATCGTCCACACACGGCTCAACATCACCATGCATGATTTCATGAATTTCATCCATTTCTATACACTACAACATGTACAAACCATCCATAACACATGTAAAAGAAGATTAATCCTTACCTTTTCCACTTAACTTCTCAACTTGGCTAGGGTTTGTGCTTTGCAAAAACGAATGATTTGATTGTTCCAACAACTACTCCACGTTAATAAGGACCTTCCAATTGGTTGAAATGCTAGAAGAAAATTATTTTTTTTGATCAATTTTCTTGGCTCTTGCTCGGCTAGGCCATGGCCGAATATGGCTTCTCTCTTTTTCTCCAAGTTTCTCCAAGTTTCTAAGGTTGTGAAGATGATGAATATAATTTGTTTGTCATCTTTCATCTACATATATAATTCACCCAAGTGGACCATGCCCCACACATGGCTTGGATCAATTAAATTTGGCCAAGCCATGGGTGGGAGCCCACCCCCACACGGTGATACAAGAACGGATACGCGGAAACGGGAAATTAAGAAGATAAACAAAAGGAAAAGAAAGATAGATAGATTAACACAAAAATAGGCACAATTAGGCAACCAAGGTTCTTCAATAACCAAGACCTCCTAATTACACTCTAGATAGCACCAACCTCTTAGGATGACCTCAAGGGAATTGAATTCCCAAGCAACCAATCCTCTCACAATCAATAATCAACAAGAGCCTACCAAGGCCTCCTACAAGTTCTCTCTCAGAGATAACCCTAAAAACACTCAAAATATTCATAATTCATCAAAAAGTCCCTAAATGAAATGAAAGACAAGCTATATATACAAGCTAAGTAAAGAAGACTAATAGGCAATTACAATGCTACCCTTTAATGAAGTAAGGGCCTTGTTTGGCTAGTCTTCTTAGCCAGTAGTCTGATTCAAAGCATTGGCCTTCAATGGCCAAACACGTCCCTCCTTGCATAGATGACCCTCTAATCAACCTTGCATGCATGGCCTTCTTGCAATCATAACC
>NW_026721434.1:0-8690 GCF_029784015.1 Lycium ferocissimum
CCTCTTGGGCGGCCTCCTATCACGATCTCTACCGGACCCCATTCGGCCTCGATGCGGGTCTTCCATTCCCGGGCGTGCGCACAGCATCGGCGATGTCCGTGTCGGTCTGCGCCGCCATTGTCATCGGTGTCAATCAGTAGTTTGTCCAATCCTATCACATACCGATGCATTCGGTCGGCCATATCCGCCACTATAGTAGGTGCATACCGGGCCAGAGAATCAAACTACAGTACTGTAGCTACAGTAACCCGACGTTGGCAGTTTTTAAAAGGGACAGAACCTTATTTTTTTTCAGCAAAAACAGTTCCAAAACTTTCCAGAAAATTTAAAGAAAAAAAGAAGAATAAAAACGACCAAGAGAAAGAGAAGAGAAAAGGAAAGAGAAAAAAATTCCTAGCCTTCAATCTTGGTCCAAAAATTGTAATTCTCTTGTATTCTTATTAAGTTCAAGACGCTCTTCGACGTGGTATAATTATCTCGCAAGATAAACCGTTGGTTTCATCGTTTTCGCATTTGGGACAAGTAAAAAGTTGGAGGGAAAAGGTAAGGATTCCATCTCCTCTTTCATATATTATGCATGGTTTGTGTGTTGTAGAGTGTGGAGATGAATGGAATTCATGAGATTTTGGTGTATTATGTTGTAGCCGAATATATGTAGTGTAGTATAAACGTGTAGAACTAAATTCATTTAGTGTTGGTTGATGTTGTTATGGATGGTTGCATATGTTTGGCATGTAAAAATGAACGGAATTCATGGAATTATGTAGCTTGGAACTTGGGCCGTGTAGGGGCTGATTTTAGAAAAATATAATGAACTCATTTTATATAGTATTTTGGTTGTTGATTGTTGTAGATTATGTGGTGAAAATGAAGGTTTGACGACTCAAATGGAAGTCGGAAATGTTGCGGGCTGTTTGGAGAGCAATATGATTTTAAAATAAATTCTTGTGTGCATGAGAATGATGATCGTTAGCATGCGGATTGTTGACATAATTTATGAGTTTGAAAGAAATAAATGTATTGTTGGAGTTCTTATGGCAATTGGAAGATTTGGGTTAGAATGTCTTGAACATGTTGTGAGTTGAGTATTGATATTGTTGTTATGATTGTTGGTTTGGCCGGGTTGCCTTCCGGGATTGTTGTTGATTACAATTTGCCGAGTTAGATTCTCGGGGATGCTATATGTATAGGGGAAATGCTTTGCCCGAAATTTCGGTAGACAAACATGAATTTAAGTTGAACTCTTGGAAGCTATAACTCACGATTGGTAAACATGACCATTTGTAGATTTTGGAGAAAACGGGATTGAATTTGGAGAAGCTTAAGAAGCGGAAAAGGTATGTAAAGCTTGCCCTTTCCTTATCTTGTCATGTCCTAAGTATGTTAGGTGAGATTCGAGCTTTGAGGACGACTCTACTCCTCGGAATCCGAGCTTCATTTTGACCCTTTTTCATTCGGTAGAATTGAATTGGAAATGTCTGTTTTGTTGAAATATTTGCTCAAACACCCGTAGTTCGCCTAAATGATATTGGAGGGCCTTGGATCCTTGTCTATGACCTCGCCAGGCCTAATGACCATAGTTTGGGGTCCGCCGCCTCAATTTGATCGAGGTGGGGCCCACGCGTTCAGAGATCTTCCTATGTCGCTCTGTTGGTATATTTGTGTGATTTTGAAAAAGAACTTTTGGCTATCGCCCGATTACTATAAAATAGTTATTTTAACTACCTCATTGAGTTTGATAATACATTTTGACACATAAGAACGATTTCGGAAGATTGTAACCATTGTATACTAATTAGATAAACACGAAACTTGTTTACGCACTTGCCGAACGTTAGTAAATATACTTGGTCACCGAATTTGGAAGGCAACTTAATTATTTATTTACTCATATGCATGTGGCCTTGACACGTGATTATGATCTCTAAAGTTCAGTTTGATATGTTTTCGAATAATGTTTGGAAAAGAGCCTGATTTAACTATTGTCTTGGCTTTGAAGGAATGGTGTGCCTTGGTTGTTCTGTTGAGTTTGTAATAAAAGAAATTATATACGTATGGCTGCTTACGATTCTGCTCGTGTGTATTGTTATTACCTCTTTTGAGTCCGGGGCCGGTATGTGTGATATTGTCCATTTGGATACTTGACATGGTACACGTGCCATGTGTTGGATACTTGGATCGGCATGCGTATGTGTGATATTGTCCATTTGGATACTTGACCGCATTTGTGACATATTTGGATTCTTGGCGCGGTATGTGTATGTGTGATATTGCAGCTGGGTACTTGTCCGCGGTATGTTGTGTGATATTGCCGCATTTGGTACTTGTCCGCGGTATGTTGAGTGATATTGACGTATATTTATATATTTGGGTTCAACGCGGTATATGTGGGTATGCATGTATGTGATATTACCTTTGGGTTCCTGGGCAACAGCGGTATGGGTGTATGATTTGTGTATGTATGACTTGGATGTCGGTGTAAGTACGTTGGTACTTGGACTAGTATGCTCGCGTTTGGTACACTTTATTTCATCTTTTGTATTTTTACGCTTTACATACTCGGTACATATTAAATCTTACCCCCTTTCTTCGAAGTGCGTTTCATCTTGTGCGCGGTACCCACGGATGAAGCGGAGATGATGTTAGCGGAAGGTGTTATTGGATTGGCGAGCTCCATTTCCTGGAGTCTTCGAGTCGAAACTTTGTATGGTATTCGGAGTTATGTTAGAGGCTTTGCGATTACAGTGTCGTGTGTATGAGATGTCCGTTTGTAAGCGGCTATGTAAGCCGATGTTTCAGTACGCATTGTGTTATGAATTTCATGTATTTATAGATTTGGTTGTGGTTGCAAATTTTATTTGATTTGAAAAAGACGAAGAGTATGTTTGTGTTTCAAAAAAAAAAAAATTCCTTCTGCATTTTGACGTGTCCTGTGGGCCCAGTATGACTATGTGCGGTACGAAAGTCTGCGGGTTCGCTCGGCCCTAGGTAAGGGTCGGGTGCCCATCACACCCTATCGGATCCAGGGTGTGACACCTCTGTCGTATCTGCAGAAATCTATCAACCCTTGCCCTCCGCAACTCTGGGGGCAGAAAGTGACGGAGAAAGGCAGCCGTAAACTCGTCCCACGTGGGCACGTGGGAAGCACCTTCACCCTGGACAGCTCCCGGGACTCATACCGGTTGGCCGCAACATCTCGTAGTACGTGCGAGGCTAACTCACGGACTCGGTCTGCGGAAGCCACGACCGGTCCCAATGCACGTCTCATCCCCGAATGAAGTCATGGGGGTCCTCGCCTGCTTGGGCCGAAAACTCGGGGGCCACACGTCGAAGTCGCGAACCCTCGGCTATCACGCCCTGTCGTCATCATCATTGCCTCTCGCCGCGTCCGCGAGCTTGTCCCGCCACTATTGTCGTCGGTAACCGGACGGCCTCCCTCGGCGTCCACCGCCCCTCGTGTCAGGGCCCCGGGGAGGGCGGAAGCCGGCGAGGGCCTACTCCGGCCTCCTGGGTGGTGGAGTGTCGAACCCTACGAATGTAAAACAATACCGGGCCTGGTACGCGCACGAGCCCGTGTAACCCTCGGCGCCCGACTAGCCTCATACACTTCGCCTTGCCCTTCCGGGACGGCCCCGTCGTCTTCTTCGGAGGCATCTCGAAAAACATAACAATTGATCGAGAAAAAGAGTCATCCTAATAGCACGGTTCTATCGCACGATCTAAGATTCAAGGAAAAGTAACATCCTAGATGTCCCGTAGCCTCCTGTTTATAGATGTGGTGCACAACACACCGATAAACAAGACTACGAGACACGGCACCGTAGACATTCGAGGACAAACCGCTTCGATACCACTTTTGTCACGACCCAACCCCCGTAAAGCCGTGACTAGTGCCCGAGTTGGGCACCCAAACGCATTCGTCAGACCCGAATCACACACAGCTGGCTTATGCCGATACAAATATCAAACGCTACTTCAAACACATCTCAAACTCAAACACATATATATACATATATCGAAAGCCGACAAGGCTGTCCGATGGCGCACTGGCCCAAAACATATAATATACAAACTCATCTGCACCGGATAGGCACATAACCCACATGTACGTCTACAGGCCTCTAAACAAACCAACAGAATCATATGACGGGACAGGGCCCCGCCGTACCCCTGAACACACACGCATATATGCAACGAACGAGTATGTACCAAGATGTAGGCTCCGGGATAAGAGGAGCACTCCAACACAGACGGGGATAGGTCTCTGGCGGCGGATCGCGGCCCGGTCGTACGTACTGACCGGGCATGAAACGCGACCCCGAAGAAAGGGGGGTCGATACGAAATGTGTGCGAGTATGCAAAGGGAAATACGATAAGTAAATCGGAGTCACGCTCGAAACGAAGTCGAAAGTAAGTACATTTCCAAAATGCCAAATGTTTATTTTTAAAATAGAAAGCATGCAAAGGGCACAGAAAATATGGTCGCCCGCTTTGTCGATGGCGCCATAACACAGCATAACACGAGAAGGTTTCAAATCTCCGTACAACCCCGAACGCAACACATCATCACAACACATCATAAGCCATATCACAGCATAACTCCATAAACGGAACCCGGCCCTATGGCGAGGTCTCGGAACCGTAACACGGCATAACACAGAATATGTCATAGTGCGCACGACAACAAAACCGGCCGGGGAACCGCGAACGATGTACCAACAAACCGCGCGAGCGAGTCGTGAGTAACCATATGCATAAAATCATTATCATAGGTTCAAAAAGTAAGTAAAATGACCGTACTTGAGAATCGGGAAAATCGTCGTACCAAACTCTCTTAAACGTCATCAGAAAAGTACAAGGGAAGGTCGCGGGACCCACGGACGAGTGTCAACCCGAGCCGGGCCCGCCTATGGAAAACATACTCATCACACGTCATACAACCTCCCACGACGATATCGAGGCAATCCGAGCCCTTAGTCGAAAGTTATGAGCGTTCGTAGTTTCAACATCGTTTAAGAATAAGACTCTTTTGAAAACCAAGTTTTTGTGCAACTTTAAAATCAATTTTTCCAACAACATCAAAACCAATATTTTCTCACATCAACACACGAGTACCAAAAGACAAACGCGAATCATAGACATGCTCGGATTATGAGAATGGAATTTCCTCGAGGCTAGTATCGTAGCCTATATTGAACTAAGACATGCCAAAAGAAAGAAGGGTTAAGCTTTACATACCTCGCTCGCACACAACGCTAATCCAAATCAAATCTATATCTCGAATTCTCCAAGATCTACATAACATCAATAAATACCAACGTCAACCAAGCATTTAGAAGTTCATTTCCAACTAACACATAATCCTACAGAAATTTGGGCAGCACTTCCTTTATAAATGGACTAACCCCGAGAATTCAACTCGGCCAAACTCAACAACACAACAACACCAACAATCATTCCAACAATATCCATAATCAATTCAAACACATTCGAGCATTAATAATCCTTCTCCACACATTCCAACAATATTCCAATTATGCCTACTACAACTACATACTTACAAACCAACATGTAATCAAACTAACGCATATTTAATTATCAATCCAAAACCATTCAAACAACATTCAAGAACTCTTTAAATAATTCATGCAATATTTCCAACAACCCAACAACTACTCCAATCCACCCGAAATGGTCCCCAACCCGAGAACCTCAACTCTAACACATTTCTCGGTTTCAAATCATGATTTGCTCCAACAATTCATACTCTAACCATGCCATTTCCATAAATATAAAAATCACACTAAACACACAAAATCTTCCAAAACAGCCCACACACACACACAATACCAATTCGAACCATTAAACTCTTATTTCCAACATAGAATCCTCATAACAACAACAACCAAAATTCCAAGAAAACTTAATTCATTTCTTGACATACACAAGAGGCCATATTCGGCCAACCTCACATACATACATATTAATGATTTTCATTTGTTTCAACACTCTACAATAACCAAACATGCTACATAAAACTCATGCACCAACTTTAACACAACACACACACTTGCACGGCCAAGTACCCTAGTACATGGCTCGACTTCAAACACCAAATTTCCATGAATTCCATCCATATCAACATACGACAACACACATAAACCTTTCATAACTCATAAAAACAAGATTAAACTTACCTTTCTTCACAAATCCTCAACTTGTCCAAAGTTGGCCAAGGATGAAAACGAACAATCCAACGCTTGAAACAACACCTCCACGTTACTAAGCACCCTCAAATTAGTAGATTTGCTTAGGAGAAATAATTTTGGAATGGCTTAATCTTGGACTTGATTTTTCTCTCCTTTGGCCGTGAGGTTGAAGCTTGTTCTTCTCCAACTTTCTTGATTTTTCTTAAGTCTTGAAAAGATGAAGAATTGGTCCCTCTAAGCTTCCTTATATTACAACTAATAGCCAACCATGTGGCCATGGCCCACTCCTAAAGTGGCCGGCCACATAGCTCCTTTTGTTTCCTCAATTTCTTTCAATAATTGACATCTTCCACAAATTCCACCTTTGGTCCCGAACTTTCTTAAATGTTTCCATACCAATAACATCATACATACTTAGGTCTTGCGACAAAATCGAAGGTCACACGTCTCGACTTCATACCCCGGAATGGTCTTAACCCTAACTTATCATAGTTAACCCGAATCGTCCCGACGTTCAAAATACGGGATGTAACATATATATATATATATATATATGATGACATGATGCATATGTACATGATGATTTTACTTACC
Organism: Lycium ferocissimum; assembly: GCF_029784015.1. NCBI lineage: Eukaryota > Viridiplantae > Streptophyta > Magnoliopsida > Solanales > Solanaceae > Lycium > Lycium ferocissimum. Next base: position 6,804 of record NW_026721434.1, read on the forward strand.
GCGTCCCTCTCTAGAGGGCCGGGGCACGTTATATGTTCATGCATATGATGATTTTACTTACCGCATCCCTGCAGGGGCGGGACACGCTATATGTTTACACTATGATTATATGACATTGACATGCATGATATATGTTTTCAAAGGCAAGTCTTATGATTTTCCATGTTCTTTACTTCCGTATGATTCCGCTTACTGTATTCCTCGCTACATACTCGGTACATATTAAATCGACCGCTCTTCGAAGCCGTTTCATGCCACGCGGTACACCCGGATAGTAGAAGATGTTCCGTTCGGATTGGCGAGCTCCATTTCCTCCGGAGTGCTGCGAGTCGAGTGCTTTTGTTATGGTATACGGAGTTATGTTAGAGACTTTGCGAACGATTGTCGTGTATACAAGATGTCGGTTTGCAAGCGGCTATGTAAGCGAATGTATTATTATGTATTATGTTTACAAGTTTCATATGCTACAGATTTTATTTGAGTTAAGAAAGATGAAAAGCATGTTTGTTTTCTGAAAGATTTTCATTATGCACTCATGTGACGATTTGAGGGCCCAGCATGATTATGAGTGTAACGAGAGTCAGCGGGTTCGCTCGGACCTAAGTAAGGGTCGGGTGCCCATCACGCCCTACCGGAAATTAGGGTGTGACAATGCCCCCAGGTGGCCAGGGAGACAGACTCGATCCATAGCCAGATTTCTCAGAGACTACATAGCGGAGCTCCATTTCATTCGGAGCTGCAGCTTTTGGTATAGATTCTTTTGTGTACATATTTATGGGCACGGCGGGGTCCTGTCCCGCCTATATGATATGACGTATTCTTCTTAGAGGCTCGTAGACATGTGTATATGGTTATATATGTTTGGCCGGGTCGGCCTATATTTTGGGATATTACTTTGATAGCCTTGTCGGCTTATGTACGTTTATATGGGCATAGTTGTTAATGATGATACAGATGTGTTGTTGCCCAATGAGATTAGACTAATGATGAATGAAAAGCATGACTTGACTATGTGGCTCACCCAGATGTGATGTATAAGTATGCTAAGGGGTGCCCGGGTGGGCTAGCACTGAGTGCTCGTCGCGGCCCTCCGGTTGGGTCGTGACAGTTCAATCCAAAACTTCAAAACCTGAAAGGTTTATTAATGTTCTATCTTTGTTCCCCTAAGGTCTGAGCAGAGGTGCATGATCTGAACCCATCTCAAATTTTGTGTTATTTTCTTAGAAAATACCAATAATTAGGACAATAAAATATTTTTAGCACTAGTTGCATATTTGTTTTGGGGAGACTTTGTCGGAAAAATAAATTAAAAACCGAGATTTTTCAATCCACTTTTATTGATCTAGTTAGATTTTTAAATTTAGAAAATCGATACAATGAGATTGGTTTGGCAAATGAAAAGACAAACCTACCCGGCCTATATAGACTCCTGATAAAAACCATCATTCAATCAACAACTAAGACTAAGCATACAACTTTGTTTGAAGTTTTCCAAGTCAAACAATTAGAAAAACTAGATATAGCTAAAATAGTTGTTACACCTCGAAAAATTTCATGCCGTCGTACGGTAGATAGACTAACGCAGGATAAGAAGTACATGATGTTTCTACAAGTAAGAAGCAGTACTAACGGTTCTTATTAGGATTGCAAAGACGTTTGAAGCAAGAAAAGAAAGTCTGTTGAAGAATGTTAAGTATAAGTCATGTTTTGAAAGGGTTGCGTATGCAGGAGCTAATGTTGATCTAATGGTGTCTTGAGGAAAAGTTATAACTCTCCTTAAGTTGTTAATGAAGTGCTAAACAAGTGCCAAGAAGGTTCCATAAGGATTGGAGATCAAACGAAATGACGAGATGAACTTTGGAAAATTGAGTTATAACCACTTATACG
>NW_026721435.1:0-8467 GCF_029784015.1 Lycium ferocissimum
GCTACGATTCTTATTCACTTCTTGATGTTAGCATTCCTAATATAGTCGAGCTATGGCCCTTGTGTCTTTTGTACGATTGGATAGTAAATGTTGCATAAAGAGTTTTTGTTCCTAAAGGATTGGGCCCTAACTTTCATGAATGGGCTCGGATTGCCTTGATTCGTTCGTAAGAGATTCTATAATGATTAATGTCCGTAACTTTCATGTGTGGGCTCGGATTTGTTTGATACATGTCTACGATCCCTCAAATTTCTCTTTAACGTAGTCATAATTGCATTTAGAATGGATTTAACATGACTATCGTTTGATACTCGAGCGTGATTTGTCTACTTATCTATCGAGTCCCAAAAGATGATTTTATATGCATATGGTTTCTCACTACTACCTTTCTGCTCGTGCATTATTACTTCTTTCACTGCGTCCCGGGCCAGGGCATGTATTCGTGCACATTCCACTGCATTATTCACCGCGTCCCTCACTAGAGGGCCGGGGCACGTTATATGTATATGTATATGATGATATGATGATACGATGATGGCGCCGAGCCCATAGGATGGGTCGAGTATGGTATACATGGTGGAGACGGGGATCTCGCACCGAGTCCCTCACTGGGGGGCGGGACACGTTATTCATGAGTCCCTCACTAGAGGGGCGGGACACGTTATTCACGAGTCCCTCGGCTAGAGGGGCGGGACACGTTATGTATATGCGTATGTACTACATGATATCGACGTACATGATTTATGTTTCAAAGGCAAGCCTTGTGGTTTTTCGATTCTTGTCTTACTTTTCTACACTCGATTTCGGTATGATCTCATTTCTTGTATTTCATGCTTTACATACTCGATACGTATTCCCGTATTGACCCCTCTTCTTCGGGTGTACGTTTCATGCCACGCGGTGTATACGGATGAGTGAGGATATTAGTAGAAGATGTTCCAATTTGGATTGGCGAGCTCCGCTACGCTTTCGGATGCTAGGAGTCGAGTATCTATGTTATGGGTATCCTGGTTTTATGTTAGAGACTTTGCGAACGAGTCACGTGTGTGTAACAAGTCGGTCTTGTAAGCGGCTGCAAGCCGATGTTTCATTATGCATTATATTACAGATTTCATATGTTTACTGATTTTATTTGAATTGAGAAAGACGAAAAGCGTGTTGTTCTTTGAAAAGCTTTCATTATGCACTCATTTCATGATTTAAGAGTCCAGTGAGATTATGAGTATAACGAGAGTTAGCGGGTTCACTCGGCCCTAAGTAAGGGTCGGGTGCCCATCATGCCCTATCAAGTTGGGGTGTGACATTTAGACAACGAGAAGGTCTGGATTACTTTGATACATACTCGCCGGTAATGAGGATTACATCTATTCAGGTGTTAGTAGCATTAGCCGCCATGTACGGTCTTGAAATCCATCAAATGGATGTGAAAACAGCCTTCTTAAATGGAGAGTTGGAGGAAGAAATTTACGTGAAACAACCCGAAGGGTTTATAGTTCCAGGGAAAGAGAAAAAGGTGTGTCGACTTTTCAAGTCTCTTTACCGACTAAAACAAGCACCCAAATAGTGGCATGCAAAATTTGACCATACGATGCTGTCAAATGGATTCAAGATAAATGAGTGTGATAAATGTGTCTACATTAAGAATACTCCGAACCACGTCATCATTGTTTGTTTGTACATGGATGATATGTTGATAAAGACTAACGACATTGCTAACATAAATGCTACTAAGTGCATGCTTGCTAGTAAGTTTGATATGAAAGACTTAGGAGTTCTAAATTTAATTAGGAATTAAAATCCATAAGACTCTAAAGGTCGCATTGTCTCAATCTCATTATATTGAAAAGGTACTTGAAAAGTTCAAGTATTTGGACTTTAAAGTTGCAAAGACGCCAATTGATATGAACCTTGCTCTTGCAAAGAATAAAGGTGAAAGTCATTCTCAATTGGAGTATGCCAGAGTGTTGGGAAGTTTGATATATATCATAGAGCGTACGTGACGATATTGCGTGTGCTATAAGTAAACTAGTCGCTACACTAGTAATCAGACCAAAATCATTGGTTGCAATGGATGAAACGAGTTTTGGGGTATTTGAAACATACTCAAAACTTTGCTTTACATGATAACAGGTATCCTACAGTTATTGAAGGATACAGTGATAAATTGGATCACCGATTAAACAGAAACAAAATCCACAAGTGGATACGTTTTTACCATAGATGGAGGAGCAGTGTCTTAGAAGTCATCCAAACGGACGTGTATCTTTGCTCTGATGGAGTACGAGTTCATAGCTTTAGACAAAGCCGGTGAAGAAGGTTTGAATGGCTCCGGAAATTCATATAAGACATTCCATTTTGGCCCAAACCGTTGGCTCCTATACGCATACACTGCGATAGCCAAGCGGCAATAGGAAGAGCTGGGAGCGTTATGTACAATGAAAAGTCTCGTCACATACGACGAAGACATAATACCGTTAGGAAACTACTCTCTAGTGGAATTATCACAATTGACTATGTTAAGTCAAGAGATAATATATCGGATCCACTAACTAAAGGCCTAACTAGAGAGGTGGTTGAAAGATCATCGAGGGGAATGGCCAAGGATGAGTCGTCGTGGCGGTAACTCTACCTAGAAGACTGGAGTTCCCAAGATCTAGGTTCAAAGAGATCAAACAAAGTCATTGATGACGGTTCAACATTGTCACAATAACTTTTTGGTCCATTCTCGTGATGAGACAATGTTCAGTACCGGGATAAAGCATTAAGGCTTTTTAATGGTTTCTAAGTTTGATACGGGGTATATCAAAAAGTGTATCTACGAGATGACACATTTAGGAATCACCTATGTAAGTTTGAAGTGTAAGCCGCTTGAGAGGAATTCGAAGGCCAATTCTCTGCGCGAACATGAACAGAGACGGTGTTCATGACTTAAATGAACAAAACAATGAGAACCAAAGATGGTTAAAGGGTTAATTGTGTGACATGTGGTTGTCTAGTTATACACCAAAGCTCGACTGTTCAAAGATATCAAATCTACCGATTGACCGAGTATATCCGACATATGTTCACTACGGAAAGTTCAAAGAGAAATCTACTTATCCAGATGCGATTAATCCTTGCTTACGAATCACACAATTTTTTATCATGCATGTTTTTCATCATATAGCCATTCCCCATTCATATGGGGGATTGTTAAAGCTAGTTAATGATTGAACCTAGCTAAGTTGGTGTGAATGAGAAATGGAGGGAAAAAGACAATGGAAGGAAAATGAAGTTTAAAGCAAAGTTCCTTTGAAAAGGAGTTTTGTACCACATTGGTGGTAGAAAGGGAAAGTTATGTGCTTATATTAGAAAGCACTTCTTCTAGCTCTTAAAGGGTCGAGAAGAGGGACTCCCCTCACGCCGTCGTCGTCGCTCGGCTCGGCTTCGGCTTTGGATTTGGATTTGGTCAAATGATATGATTGATTGATAATCTTTTTGGACAAAATTTATTTAACTTCAATCTTCATTTTCTAAAATTATTTTTTATTTTTGGGGGAAAATATTAATTGGTAATTAATTAAATTTTGTGGAATAAATCCCAACGTTCTTATTTTTTCGGAAAAGGCAAGGCCTTTCCGAACAACCACCAAACCTGTTCTGAACAAGTATGTTTTATGGCTATATAAACTGAGGCAAATGCCTCATTTTCTTTCTTAAAAATTTTTACGCATAGCAAATTAGCATTCTTTTTCTGAAATAAAACTATCGAGTACGTATTGTGGTTCGTTGCCTAAATTTGAGTTCGTCGAAGTCGTAGGAATTTGAAATACCGCCACTCCTGCTACAGGTATATCCGTTTTATCCTGGGAGGAAATAATCCATAACTCAGGTACAGTGAGGAGATTAAATTCCTTAAGGACACACAGTGAATTTTGTGGTCTCGGATATTTCTTAGTTTCTGAAATTTTTTCAACTTTACATAGTTTCTGTTTTTTCCTACTTTCTGGTTTTTCCAGTTTCTGGTTATTGTTTCCTACGGTTTTGAACACAGTTTTACCAACAAAGTCTACAATAATAACGAATGTATAAGTCCTAAGTTTATGTCTTTACTATGTAAAGTCAATTGACGATTTCAGCAGAGCTATTGGAGGTACGATTTGATTTCCATAGTGGGTGTTAGTTTGAATACATTCGAATGCTTGTTAGAACCCAAGGGTTTAAGTTAATTCGAAGTAATGTGATAAGTAGAAGAAGTAATCGAATAAACACTAAGAAAAGAAAATCCTTTGAAGAATAACTTTTAAGAGTTACCAAAAAGAGGTTCCCTATGATTGACAGTGTGAGCAAAGTTGAGTCCTTACAATTGTATATGACAATTATGAATACTTCATTTCCCAATTTATAGAAGTAACTCAGTTTTTCTAGTAAAGAAGAGATTACTCAGAAATGAGTCTAAAGATGAGTATTCATTAATGTAAAGTACGAAGGATTGCAAAAGATAAAGGAATGACAGCTTGATCTCAACAAAAGAGAATAATCTTCAAGGATAAGACCTTAGCCTTTGGTCTAAGGGGGAGATGTGTAAATCGTCAGTTAGTCTAGTTGGACTTTTGACACCTGAAGAGCTAGCATGAGATATGAAGAATCTCTATTCAGTAATGAGACCAAAATGATATAGTCTCAATAACAAATGTGCCTAGCGTGTGTAAGAAACATGAAGTGAGTGGAATGATTATCGGTCGCCTTCTATCAAACTTGGTTATTCTTTGATTAAAAAACCACATAAGAAGCTAAAATATCATGCCAAGTTGTGTGTTAATGGAAGGGATTTTCATAAATATAAAATGGCTTTTTAACAAGGGAGAGATTATGGTACTTTAAGATACCAAAGCAGATTATGTGTCCCAAATATTGATGGACTTAGAGAAAGAATAATGGCAGAGGCGCACAGTTCACAATATTCCATCCACCCAGGCTCTACGAAGATGTATCATGACCTTAAAGAGTTTTATTGCTGGAATAAGATGAAGTATAATGTAGCAAATTTTGTTGTTAAGTATCCAAATTGCCAAAAAGTGTAAGCCGAGCATCAGGGGGCCAATGGTCTAGCTCAAGACATAGATGTTCCCGTGAGGAAATGGGGGATGATAAACATGGACTTTACAACAAGTTTACCTCGCTCATTTTAGAAACACTATAAATTTGGGTGATAATAGACCGACTTACTAAGTTGGCACACTCTTTTACAGTGAGGACCACCGACTCTATAGAAGATTATGCCAAGTTGTGTATTCAAGAAATTGTCAGGCTGTATGGGACTCCAGTGTCCGTCATTTCAGATAGAGGTGATTTGTTCACCAAAAACTTTTGGAAATCCTTTTAGAAAGTATTGGGTACTAGGTTAAGTCTTTGTACCACTTTCCACCTGCAGACAGATGGCCAGGTAGAGTGCACTATTCAAACGATCGATGATATGTTGAAACCATGTGTCTTAGATTTTAAAAGTGTTACAACTTGTACTTTTAGGATAATACAAGAAGTATTAGACATGCTAAGAAGGTCGTGTTGTATTTGAATTGTATAATAATCATATGTTAAGTTTTGTAGTCAAGCGAGTTGTAAAATGGAAGTCGCCAAAGGTCGTCGCAACCTGCAATTAGAAGTTCAATAAAATTTGGGTCAGATGTTACTGAAATTCTCTCTAAATATACTTGGAGTGATGGTGTGATCCACCTATCAAATTGAGGTTCTACGAGTCTAGATTCTGACGCATTAAACAGTTTGTCGATATGACATCAGAGTAAAATGTTATGTGTCTTTTAAGGAAGTGTGGTAGACTCAAGATGCGGTGCATTTAGGGCTGCAAGGAGGTTTATGTCTTGAGTTTGCTGCGTACTTGCAGTGCCTCAAGTGGAGTTTGCTGCCGCATACTCCATAGCATTCTAAGGAGGTGGGGCGCCTATTTAAGTGTTTGAAAGGGTGGGAAGCTTATTTCTCACTTCTAACACCCCAAAACTGATCCTTAGGCTTCAAGAAAGCTCCAAGAGGTTCCCACACAAATCAAGTGAAGATCTACGAGGTTTTGATGTGAATCTACTGTCGGGAAGTCGTGATGCTCGTGTAATCGTTGTTTCTATGTTGGTTGCGGAGTTGAAGCTTCTTCCAAGCTTATAGAAGGGCGTAAACCTATAGTTTAAAGGTAGTAATTTGTTCTCCCTTATCTTTATAAGTTTATACAAGTTCCTGATGTGTTACTTCTGTTAGAACTTGTGTGATGTGAACTAGAAGTTATGAAGCAGCTGTTAGAGGTTATTGTGTTGAATTGTTGGGATTATTCTCTTTGTTTGGAGGTGCTATAAGTGTAGATTTTTTGTTTATGTGTGTTCTCATGGTTATTGTGAACTTGAGAAGTTAAAGGATGGAAGGAGAAGCTATCTAGTTAATCGCATACGAGCTTGTCATTCGATGTGTTATTGTTGTTGTGTTTTATCTTAGCTTGATGCTAGTGCTATTTTTGTTTCTTATGGATTAAGGTGTAAAGGATATTTGTTCTGATAGCTTTAGTAGGAGTTTTGCGCTGAAGGTATGTTAAGGCTATTATTTCCTTCTTTAGCATGAATCCAATTGAAACGAAACCCAAATAAACGTCTCACCATAATTACTCTATTCATGTTAGATAAAAAAGCCTATGTTTTTCATTCTAATGAATATGTAAATTGAATCATGTTATTCTTTTTCTTGATTCCTATTGAGATGTAGGTTGACGAGTTAGCTTACATAATGTTATTCAGAGGATTAGCGACCTTACGTCACTTCGACAAGCTTAGAATGTTATCTAATGTTCCTCATGCATGTGTGTGTATATATATATATCTACTTACAATCGAGCTATAATCGGTTAGGTACAACACCTATTGTACTCTATATATGTATTATTACCTCTAATCAGATGGTTATGTCCGGATTATTATGAGGCCCATAGTGGCTCGGTACATTATGAGATTTAGGAGACTTTATCAAGACTTAGTACGTTATATATATACGTAAGTATAAGTATGCTTATTATGTGTCCTCAGTGGCATTTCAGAGTTGCAGGTTGATTCCTTATCCTTTTTTACATTAATGCCTTTTCATATGTTTCTTATTTGCCATATATATAAGTACGTTCAATTGTGCGCCGTCCTTTTCGAGGATGCTACATTTTATCTTTGTAGTCCGTGTAGACGGATTGGTGGACATCTACGGTGAGCATCCCCGGTTCTGATTGATCAGTGAGCTCCATTCTTCCTGGAGTTGCCATGTCGAGTCGATATGATGTGCGCTTATTATATGGGTATGTCGGGACCCTGTCCCGGCCTTAAGATAGATGTTATACTCTTAGAGGCTTATAGACATCTATCATGTGTATGGTCATTTTGTGTGGCCTTGCGGCCTTATGTTTGTGTATAGAATTCTATAGTGGCCTTGTTGGCCCTTATATATGTATATATACTGGTTTTTCAGTAAGTCTTTCCCTTCTTTTAATAGATTCTTAGGTGACGCCATCATCTGCCTAGGTTATTGCTAGAGGTTGGGCTGTAAGTAACATACAATTGTGCTTGGTATGTAAGACCCGGGTGCCTTTCCCGCCTCTCCGGTTTGGAGCATGACAAACTTTTTATCGGAGCAGGTTTGTCTTAGGAAGTCTACAAGCTGTGTCTAGTTGACAAGCTGTGTCTAGTTGAGTTTTTCCTATGCGTATTTTGTGCACTACAGTTACAATCAGGAGGCTACAGGGCATTTAGGATGGTCACCTTCTTTCTTTTTCTAGATAGTGTGATAGAGCTGAGTCATATGATTTTGAATCCTAACCCATATCCTGTTTCGTGTTACAGTAATGCTGATGGCTAACAATATGGCTGCTAGTAAGAGGTTGGACGTAGCTGTGTGAAAGCGTACTAATTGAGTGCCACCATTATGCGCGGGCGGGGCACAGGCTAGACGCCACTGCGGAATTCTTCGACTCGCCTTACCGCGGGCGTATGCGGTAACGTATGCTGATCATTTTCGGGATAAGGGCAGAATAAGAGAGTGAGATTAGTAGGTTGCCTTGGAGACTCTTGGGGTGGCTTTAGGGCATAATTTTCTAGGCGTCCAGCTTACCCTACGGCTAATGCTCCACCATAGTTTCAAGAGACGAGATATGATCGATTTGCTTACTCCAGGACAGGTCAAATTCACAAGCTTCATGCTCTAAGTATCGAGGGGATTCTAGCCAGATGAGGCCGCCTTTGCCACATTTTGAATTTATGATATTCTTCTGGGCATCCTGGTCACATTATGAGGGACTGTCCAATGAGAAGTGAAGGTAGTATGGCCGTGATATGTCCGTTAGTGTTACATGTTTAGGCATTTTTGCGTATTCAAAAATTTGGAGATAACCTTGAATTGTATGGGATGAGGTTAAATGTTGATTTGAATTAATGAATGTGTGATTTTTCATGAA
>NW_026721436.1:0-8558 GCF_029784015.1 Lycium ferocissimum
TTTTTGGGTTCTATGATGCAAAGGGTTTTAATGGTTCAAATTGGTTTAGTCTTTTTGTGGCTTTTATGGTAATAATTTTAAGATAGTTTCTTGTATCTATGGGAATGATGTTGTCAACGTGTAAATTTTTGGGGATTATGAATTAAGAAAGAAATGTGGTTGTTGTTTTGGGGTTTGGGAAAGGTTTTTGGGGGAGGGTATTTTGAAGGGTTGTTTTAATTTTTGGGGATTGTTTAAAGTGTTCTTAAGTCTTGTTTGAATGGTTTGGATTAGTATTTAATGTGCGGGCATTGATTTTGATTTTATATGAGGAATTGAATGTAAAGGAATCCGTGAATTATGTGGAAGAAGGTTGTAACGTTAAAGTGATTTGGATTGATTTTGATGTTGTTATTGGGTTTTGGGTTTTTTTATGTTTTGGGCCCATTTAATTCTGGGTTTTTAATTTATGGGAAAAGCCCCCAAATTTCTAGAAAAAGTGCTAGTTTGGGATGGAATTAAAACCCTGACTAATGTTTAGTACCCAACGACGTTGTTGTAGATTTAGAACCCGAGACTTAAATTCGGATTAGCTTGGGGAGATTTGTAAAACTCTTTCTTTTTTTTTGGCATTTTTAGACGTAAGTAAGATATGACATGATAAGCCGGGGTAACTCTATTTTTGTCCGGCATTTTACATTCATTGCCTTTGATTTTGGCACCTTAATATGGCGTTATGGTCCTTAAGTCTTATGTAGTTTGGGATTTCAAATGTTGCTGAATTTTTGTTCGAAAAAATTCTATGTCAAATTTTAAAATAACTTTCATAGAGGGAAACCGGGATTGTTTTGTTTGTTCGCAAATGATTCTATAACGTATAATCCCCCGTAATTTCCGGGTGGGATTGGCTTGATACTTCTACATCCCCCTTTCCTTTTAATCCCCACAATGATATTTAGAAGATTTGATATGACTATCGTTTTATACTCAGCGTTGATTACTACTTATCTATGGGTTTAAAGTGATTTTTATGCATATGGTTTCTCGGCTACTACTGCGCCTGAAACTGCATTTGTTGACCGCCTAACTCACGAGTCCGGGCCGGGACATGTATTCGTACGACTCCCTTCCCCGTATTCACCCGCGTCCCTCGCTGCAGAGGGCGGGGCACGTTATTCACGCGTCCTCGCCTCTCAGAGGAGGCGGGGCACGTTATTCACGCGTCCTGCGCTAGAGCGGGGCACGTTATATGATAGGATGATGGTGCCGGCCAGCCGGGATGGGCGGTATGATTTACATGATGGAGACATGATCTCGTTAGGAGTCCTGCTAGGCGAGGTACGGTATATATATGTCACACCCTTGTTCGACGGGGTATGATGGACGGGCGACCGCTTCACAGGGCGGCGGCACGGCGACTGCGCCGACAGCCAGCGAATTATGCGGGCCCTTAGCCTTAACATAAATACATAGCGAGTATTTCGGAAAGTCAAATATCTTTTTCATCTTTTTCAAATCAAATAAAAATACGTAACATATGAAACTTATAATACAATGCATAATAATACATAGTCGCTTACATAACCGACATCCTATACCCACGACACTATCGCAAAAAGTCTCTAACACGAACATGATACCATAACATAATACTCGACTCCAAAGACTCCGGAGCAAATGGAGCTCGCAATCCCGCCGGAACATCTTCTACTAATATCTTCGGCCGCACGGGTGTACTCGCGGCATGAAACGCGGCCCTTGAAAAAAGGGGTCGGTACTTTAATATGTGCGAGTATGTAAAGCGTGAAATGTAAGCGGGATTATACTTCGAAGTAAAGAGTACGAGAGAAATCAAAGACTTGCCTTTGAAAACACTTATCATGCATATACATATGGTAAGCAAAATTCATACCATAATCATGTCATATTAATCATCGTACATATGTACGTGTCCGGCCCCTCTAACGAGGGACTCGGTAAGTAAAATCATAATATGCAAATATAAAGTATACATATAACGTGCCCCGCCCCTCGGTCGAGGGACGCGGTAAATAAAATCATGTATCATCATGTATGCATGCATAAATATATATATATACGTACCCGACCCCTCTAGTGAGGGACTCGGTGAAGAGCGTGTCCCGACCCCGCTAGCAAGGGACTCGGTATGCCATCTTGGCCGCCATCCCCATATCATCACATCATCATATACCGTACCCGGCCCTTTCGGGACTCGGTAAATAATCATATATATATATACCGTACCGGCCTCACAGTGAGGGACTCCGGTGAACAATGCAAAGGAATGTGGACGAATACGTACCCGGCTCGGGACTCGGTAAAAGACATATTGAGCTTGCACGAGCAGAGTAGTGAGAAACCATATGCACATAAAATCATACTCACAGACTCAATGAAATAGTCTAAACGGAATGTCATTTGAAAATCGGACCGTAGTCATATCAAATATCTTTCGGACGTTATTCGGAAACATAACATATATCATAAACGTATTAACAAAACCATAGGGATCATAGTCATATGCCAAACCAATCCGAGTCCGCCTCCGAAAGTTACAGACTTTCGTAGTTTCGGAACCGTATAGGAACAAAACACTTTTAAAAACAAAACCTTTATGCAACTTTTGAAATTTAATTATACAAGTGACATAAGGACCATGATTTGACCATATTAAGAATACGCATATCAAGAAGCCAATAAGATTCATAAACATGCTCGGATCACCAGAATGAGGTTACCTCGAAATTCGTGTGATAACTTATTTTCAACTAAGACATGCCAAAGAAAGAAAGGTTGAGCTTTACATACCTTAGCCGCTTCCTAAGCTAATCCGAATTTGCGTCTTGAGTTCTCACGATCTACAATAATGTCGTTAGGTATCCACCATTAGCCATAACACTTAAGAATTCAATTCCGAATTAACACTTTGTCTACAAAAATTTCGGCAGCATTCCCCTATAACTTCAACATCCCTGTGAGTTCAACTCGGCCAAATCCACAACAACCAAACCAACAACCATACTAACAATATCCATAAGTGATTCAAAATGCATTCTAACATTAATAATTCCTTTCTACACAATTCGACAACATTCCATTTATATTCAAATAAGTTACGTGCATTCAACCCAACATCATTGACCATACGTTCAAGTGTTAATCCAAGACCATTCAAACACGATTTAAGAACATTCCAAGGAATCCATACAATATTCAAAACAACCCTAACAATAGGCCATTCCAATCAAAAGCTTCCAACTACATTAGGAACATCAATAACACATTTTCTCCTTCCAAATTCATAAACTATAGCAACGATTTCATACGTTAACAACATCATTTCCATCAATACAAGAAGCTATATTGAGATCACATTATCTTGTAAATCAGCCCACAAACAATTACGGCTTCAATTTTGATCATTAAATCTTCATTTAACATCATGGAATTCACAACAACAATAACCAAGATATCAAGTAAGTTTAATTCATTCCACCTACACCAAGGCAGCCCCTATTCGGCCACCACACCATCCCCCTCAACTTCATGAATTTCATCCATTTCTTCACATTACAACATGCTCAAGATGTCCATAGTACAACAATCCAAACATGCTAAATAAATTAGTTCTTTGCTCCTATAGAACATCACCTATACACGGTCACACACACAACACCACCATTTCATGAGTTTTATTCATTTCTACATGCCACAACATATGCAAACCATCCATAACATCTTAAGAAAGGATTAAACCTCACCTCTTCCTCCTAGTTCCTCAACGCTAGTGCTTGTTTTTTAATCGTCGCTTGTCCCAACAACTATTCCACGTTAACGAGGGCCTTCCAATTAGTAGAGAGACTAGGAAAAATAATTTTTTTCATGATCAACTTGAGGATCCCATTCGGCCGGCCCCTTGGCCGAATGCTCCTCTTCTCTCTTCTTTTCTTTCTCTTGAATTTTCTAGTAGTTGAAACAATGAGTTGTGTCTTATATTTCCATCACTTATGTATATATATATAACCACATTCACATGGCCGGTCATGTGCCATCCTTTTCTTCTTTTTTTTTTTTCCAATTTTCTCAATTTTTCTAGAATTTTCTTTAAATGGAAAGGATGACTAATTCCTTGACTTGGTCATCTTTTGCCCACATATTTATATATCTTGCACCATAAGATGAACACATATCCCCTTTAATGGCTAGAATTAATTGGCCAACCATGGGTGGGACCCACGGCCACTTTGGCCACTTCATGAAATTCTTTTCCAACTTTTAGCCCCTAGTTTTTTCCTTATTCCAAATTTACCCTTAATGCTCCATATCAACAAAGAAAATGATCATGCAACTTATGCATTCTAAAAAAAAAATTATAACCTTATCCCTAACTTTCCGCCATTAACTCGGAATATCCTAATGTACAGAATGCGAGGTATAACATCCTTCCCCCCTTTGGAACATTCGTCCTCGAATGTTCAACTAGTCCTGCGGGGTCGCATGAGCACCTCAGGGGTTCCTTTTATAGCCACCACATATAGTTCATTCATCAGTCCGTACAACCAACTTCGGAATTTAGGTTATCTATTCTTCATCTCTTCTTCCGCTTCCCAGGTCATCTCCTTGACTTCGCGTTATTGACATTCCGCCACGCGATCTCTGGACTCTTATATTCGAACACAAACACCTATGACTTTGCATCTTATTGACATAACTCCAACGGATCCCAACGTACGGGAATTACTTTGGGGTGTAATATCCTTTTTGCCTCGTACTTATTTGCCGGAACAGCTTATTTTCCCTGAAGGTTCGACTTATCATGCCCGTACGGTACTCCACTTTTCTTGTTCCTTGCTCACATTTATTCCTGTTAGCTTTCCGATGCTTTGACTTTGTATCATCATAGCTGGGTATAGCTTCACGTTGATACTTCCCGTGACTCCATAGCATATGTTCTCACGTTTGGATTACTTAGTGGTCCATAAACCTTCTTCTAACATCCGGTGGACTCTTTTATTTTACTTCATGAGAGCAGCATTCTCTTTTTTCTTCGAATTTTCCAAGCTACTAATCGCTGTTCTTTTTACTACCACTGCTACTGTCATTCCAAGTGTCCTCTTGGATTCATTATCTTTGCTAACCCCTTTTGGTACCTTTAGCTCGAAGGTCTTTCTCGCTCCTCACTCTCCTGTTACACCTTACATTGCAATTTCTGTAAAAATATGCGAAGATGTTCAAATTAGTCTGAGAATTATCTCAGCGTCGCTTCACCCATCCTTATGCTCCGCCTTGTCTCCTTTGTCCTCAGCACTGCTTCTATCTTAGTGATTGGCCTAAACCATCGTTACATTTTTTTCCGTAATGTACCCAAAGATCTCAACCGGCATTGTCCTAGCTAAGCCTTTACTCTTCCTATCCAATACTTACTTAGTCTTATTCTTAGCATACCAATACTTACGGGTGGCATCCTTTGTCCTTATACCACTTACATAAAGCACGTTCGATCTTAAACATGGTCCTTTCGTCACCTTTCTCCGCATTTCTTGTTCATACTAATTCCCGCCGTCCTATTTTGTCATATTTCTTTCCCTTCCTTTAATCACCCTTGACTTTTCTCACCTCCTACCATAAAGGGTTTTCCATTCCCTCTTCTTATCACTTACAAGTTGCAATAGCATAAGCGAACACTTCCATAGCCAACATTTTGCTCTTACTCTAGCATAGCGTCGCTATCCTTCCTACTATTTCCTAGGTTATTCAATACCATCCTCTCGTCATACCCCTTTTCTCCATACACGTCCACTTCTTAGCGTCATGTCATTCAAAGTCTTTGCGTAATTTCTCGCTCTACCTTAAATACCATCTTGACTTTTATCCACTTATTGTTGGTTTCCCAATCTTACTAGCTTATTTCAGTAAAGGGTTTCATTGTAGCTCAGGAATCCATATCAAACACATTACCGTGTCGATTGTTTCCATCTCGCCTTTGCATTTCTCTCACCCGCTTCCCCCATTTAGGGGGTACTTATACCATTATCCGTTCATATTTTGCCCCATGTCCTTATTTCAAATCCCAATTAGGTAATACTCTTACTTCGACAACTAGTATCCAAATTTCTCTCGGAATATTATCTTTACCCCCGACCCTATATCGGGTGCTTCCTTTGGTATCCTAAGTCATTTCTCCCATTTATGCCTATCTATTGCTTACGTACACGAAATCTTATACTTACTGCGTATCATTCGGGGATACCTTACTCATACATAATCTTTCTCTCTCATTTTTCAAAACGTATTAGTTAGGCCCGTTCACACTATTATCATACCGATTGGCATTTATTCTATCTTGTTTCTCCTCGTCATACAACTTGGCCTTCCACATGATCCAGCCTTTATGGCACTCGTTTTCCTCGATTTCCCGACTTTCTATAACTTGGCTTTTCATCGTTCCGTCACTTACGGCACTACGTGTCTTCGAGTCACACATCATAACCTATTACTACACGGATGTCTCGCTTCTTTCTTACCTCCTTTGGGTTTGCTCCCTCTTCCTTACCGACCCCATGATCCCCGTCCCACGCGACCTTTTATGGCCGTGCCGTAAATTTTTTTATTCTCCTTAAATTAATCTAACTTCTCATTTGCCTCTTTCGCCAAATTTGTGACTTTTCAAAAAAAATTTTGGGGGGCCCCATCCCCAAAGCTCTCACCCCCACGCTTAACTTTTTGGGAAATTTGATGAATTACCACACTTTAACGCTTTTTGGACCCGTTACCTCACCGCACGACCTTTTACACTAATATTGGTAAGTCGGGAAACTTAACATATTCCCAAAAAGCCCCGGCCGCAAAAGGCCCCTGCCATTAATACTTCCCATCCCTCACCATTCTTTTTTTTTTCCCCCGCCCACTCGTTCATTCTTCTCGGGGACTATAATCTCTCATATTTTTTCCTACCTATCGATTCGGCCCATGCCTTAATACATATTACTTTTTTTCAAACCTACCACCCCCCTCAGATCATCTCTTTATCAAAAGTCCCTTCCCAAAATTTCCCTTTTTACCTATCCCCATTTGACCTCCTTTTTCTATTATTCTTTAAATTTTGGAAAATTTATAAGATATCGATTTGGGAAAAACACCAAATCAATCACAAAAAAAGCGGAATTAAAGATAACGAGAAATTTGGGGGGAGAATTAAGAAAAGGGGGGAGAAATGAGGATAAAAAACAAGACCCAAAAGAATAAGAACCTAGAGCAAACCTAAGTATATGAAACCTAGACCCCCCAAATTTTATTCAATTCAAAGAACCTATGCTATTTGAAATCAAGGCAAGGGAAAATTTCAATTGAAATCCAAAAAAAAACCCCTTCATGAAATCAATGGAAAAGATTCAAGCCCAACGTGGAATCCACCAAACTAAGCAACCCTAAACAAACTATCACCTAAAAAGTTTCAATACATAATTATCCAATCAAAATTAAAAAGAAATAAAAGAAAGAAATATACATGAAGAAAGAAGACAATAGGCAAACAATGCTCCCCTTTTAAGGGGGTGGCCTTGTTTACTAGTCTTCTTATAGTCTTTAATTCAAAAATTTGGGCCCTTCAAGGGCCAAACACGCCCCCCCTGCATACCCCCCTTCAATAAACCCTTCTCAGGCCTTTCACATAACCTTCTTTGCACAAATAGCAACTCCCACCTTGTCCAAGTTTGACATGTAGCCAATTTGCGTAAATGTCCCTATTTGCACGTTTGGCCACTTTACGCATTTGGGCCCCTTTTCTAGTATTTTTCTTCAAGCCTCACCCCAAAACACCTCCCCACATCATGCCCCCTTTTTGGGGGTTGTAGGGGGCCCCCAAAGGCCTTCAACGCCATCCTTACATCCAGCCGCGAAACTTAAGCCCCCTATCTTGCCCTTGAGTGTCTGAAAGAAAGGGGGGAGATCGACATCAATTTAACTTTTTCGCCAAAGGGCCCATTACGGCTTGGGCAAATCCCATCGTTTCTATTCATATGACCTTTTCCGAATATTCCAAACTTACATCTTTTCGATTTTTTTTTTCGAGTTTCCTTTATTCCTTTTCTATCCAAACTCACGAGAAATACCAACATTGCCTCACAGGCCATCACATATACATATATATCATATCATTTCACGGCCCCAATTCCCCCCATAAAAAAGATGAAAAAAATTAACTTATCTCAATCCAACTTAAATTGCACCTTTTTACCTTCCCTTTACTTTCCCTTTCCAAATTTTCATTTCAATCGCTAAAACCGACTCGAATATTTTTCGACCTTTACTTACCTGGGGAAGCCCAAAACATCGGCCCCCTTCTTCGATCAGTCTTTTTCTCCGGGGAAACAAAGGTTATAGGGGAACCCATTTTAACCATTTTTATGGCACGATCTAAGAGGTAAAAAAAGAACCATCCGATGCCCCCTATTCGTTTTTAAAGGGCCGGTTCACACCATAAAAAGGGGCTTACCAACGACTTGGAAACCCCCGGGCAACCTTATCCAATTTTTCACACCCTTATTCCGACAAAGGGG
>NW_026721437.1:0-8901 GCF_029784015.1 Lycium ferocissimum
TATATTCAATTCAACTCAATTCAATTCTTTTTCAATGCAATTCAATTCAATTCCATACAATTCAATATAATTCAATACAATATAATTCACATAATATTCCAACAATACCATCAACATACTACTTACCCACATCTTCCAATTTATGAAACAACAACAACATTTTTTTCCTTCTTTCAAATTCAATCACAACAACCCAATTTTCATTCCTCCAAACCATTAAATCTTTATTCTAACACCATAGAACCTACCATAACAACAATTTCCATTCTAAATAGAATCAATTCATCACCTCTTACCACTACCTTGAATTCGGCCAACACACCCTTACACACTTTTCATGAATTCTATATTTTCCATTCATTACAACAACAACCAACACACAACACAACACAACATAACACATACACACACATACACCCTCACGGCACCACACACACTTCCACAACACATGAATTTCATCCATTTTCATGCACACAACATACTCAAACATCCATAATACATAAGAAAAGGATTAAACTACCTTTTTCCTCAACCCTTCACTTGACACAATTTAACAACTCATATGAATATGAGTTCTTCTTGCTCCACAAACCTCTTCAACTTGCCAAGGACTCTCTTCAAGGGATTGTTTGCATATGAAGAACAAGTTGAGAATTCTCTTTTTTTTTTTTTTTTTTTTTTTTGCTTCGGTTTTTTTCTTTTTTTTTCTCCAAGGCCGAATGGCCAACTTTTCTTTCTCCTTTCTTTCTTGTTCTTGTTTCTTGAAAACTCTAGGAATTATAAGATGACCAAGTCATCTTTCCACTTATATATGTATATTCCCTTCCAATAGTAGTTGAGCATCTTGCCCCTAATTTGGCTTGAATTAATTAGGCCACATATTGCAAGTGGGTCCCATGGCCAAGTGGCCTCTTTCTTGAAAATTCTAGCAAACTTTCAATTTCATGAAAAATATTTCCCTTGGTTCCAAATTTGCCCCTAGCCTTTCTCCATATTTCCATGAGTCGTATTGCGAATTTACCTTTTTACCCCTGGCCTTTCTTAATATTCCAACTTTACAATTTTCCATACGCGACTTGTGTCACTCGCCTTGACTTACCCGAGGGTCCAAAATACGGAGTGTAACAGTGACGATGAGCATAATTGTTGAAGATTATATAGAGATGTACTGTTATATTGTGATATATGTCCTTACATATTATGATATCCATGAGCAATCTTTATGGTCCACCCAGAAATGTTTATAAGATGTATGTTTAGAGGTGCTCAGTGTGTTAGCTTCGGGTGCCCGTCATGACCCTCTGGCTGGGTCGTGACATCACGAATATGTGCCAAATAAGCTAAACAATCCTTCTCCACTAGCTTCCTAGCACGAACAAAGGATATAACTTTCTTAGGGAGGGGACTATGGTTGCCCTTCCACTCAAGTCTAGGTGCCCCAGGCATGGCTTAGGTAACAGTCTTAGAATGGCAATCTAGTATAGCATAATGCGGGGACAACCAACTCATGCCCAAAATGACATCGAAATCAACCATGTCTAAGATCATCAAATCTACCCAGGTACTATACCCCATAAAAATAATCGCACAAGATGGGTAGACTCTATCTACCACCACTGAATCCCCAGTCGGGGTAGATAAATAAATAGGAACATTAAGGGTATCACACACTATATCCAAACCCACAACAAAATATGTAGACACCTAAGGAAAAGTAGAGCAGGCATCAAACAAAACATAAGCCATCCGGTCATAAACTAAGATAGTACTTAGGATAACCGCATCGGAGGCTTCAGCCTCGAGTCTACCTAGGAAAGCGTATAAATGACCGCGCCCTCCTGTAGCCTGTGAACCACCGCGATTATCATGACTCCCCGAGCCCGCCCTTGCTCGGGGCCGCCGTCCGCCTCTACCCGCCCGAGAACCGCCGATTGGGGCCGGGCACCACCCCTACTCGCGGTGTGGCCGCCCCGCCCTGTCGGTGCGCGATCCTTACCCCCTCGATATGGTGCAAATGGAGCTCGGGGAGCCATATACTGAGTCCCCTACCCACTCTGTCTAAGTCTGGGGCAATACCTCCTAATGTACCCTATCTCACCACACTCACAACATGCACGGTCCAGCGTAGGTCGCTGAATAGAAGCTGATGAAGCAGTATAGCCTCCATGCTGATCGAAAGCCTGATAATTTTCCCCTGATGGGCCCCCAACAGACACCTGCATCACGGACTGAACCGGACGCCCTGAATATACCTGCTAACTCTGACCCCTCGAGAAGTAGTTATTGAAAATTCCACCCCTTCGGGCCTTCTTCTCTACCTGCTTCGCGTGACATTCCTGCTTAATGCCTTCAACAACACGGACATGCTCGACTACCTCCTGGAATGAAGCCCCAGTGGCTACAAGCTGAAGAGCTGATAACTGAAGTCCAGTGTTAAATCCCTTCACGAATCGCCGGATCCTTTCCCCCTCAGTGGGCAGCAACTGAATTTTATAGCGGGACAGGGAGTGGAAACCGGACTCGTACATACCAACAGACGAGTCCCCCTGATCAATATTAGCAAACTCATCCTTCCTTTGATCCCTCAGAGTATGCGGGACGTGCTTATCTAAAAACACATAATAGAACTGAACCCAAGTCAACGGAGTAGACCCAGCTGGCCTGCGCTCCACATAGGCCCTCCACCACAGCTTGGCATCACCCAAGAACTGGAAGGTTACAAACTCTACCTCGTACTTGTCCACAGCCCTATCTTATGGAGCCTCTCGTGACAAATACGATGAACTCATATGCATTCTCCGACTTCAAGACCATAGAACACAGGAGGCTTCATTTTAGTGAACCTCCAAAACAGATCATGCTCTTCGCCGGTCATCACAAGCCCTGCAACTGGCCTCGGACAGGCCTTAAATCTCGGAACTACCTCCAAGCGAGAGGCGCCACTACCGCGCATACCGAATCCCCGAGCCATACTCATCCGACACGGGTCGCTACTTCGCGCCCCTACTTACCGGAGCTGGCCGGTATGGCTCGGCCCGTGCTAACCCATACAAACAATGTAGCACTCCGTGCCATAGCATCCGGTATGCCCCGAGCAGCCCAGCTCTCCCCGGCGAACTAGTACCGCCGCCGGGCCGGGCCGGTGCGGCCGCATCTCCCGCCGCTCGTTAGGAACCACTAGAGGCACAGGATCAACAATCGGGATGTCACCCTCTACCGGCCTCCTCTACCTCCACCTCTTCCTCTAGCCGCTGCTGCTCTTATTCTCTCCATCTGCGAGAGAGTGAACGATAGTTAGATACCAATTGGAATCAAGTAGCAAGAAAGAAAGAAAGAAAAGAGAGTTTTCCTAGTGTCCGGTAGCCTCTCGAAGATAAGTACAGACGTCTCAGTACCAGTCCGCAAGACTCTACTAGACATATCCTGGCACGACGAGATCGACGAAACTAAAGCTCTGATACCAACTCTGTCACGACCCAACCCGCCATGACTGGCACCCACACTAACTCCTAGTGGCCGAACCAACACACAATCATCTATTCATTCAAGTCCGATTTTTTGTTAATCAAGTTAGTCAGTTATTACTCATTCAAGCATCGAGTAAGAAAAATAAGTCATGCCATAAAATACTGAAATAAATGTGGAAGTTCTAACTATTACAAAATCCCTAAAATCCGAAAGTCATCGTTCCAGGACTCTAATCTAAAACATGTCTAAGGAATGAAATATGTCTAATAAATATCTATAATGTCCAGAATAGGAAAAGACATCATAAAAGGAAGATCTTCGGGCGGCCTGGCATGGATAGAAGCTCACCCTAAATTTGTCAGCAAACGTCCCCAGCACAAAATGTGAATGTAGCAAGGTAGTATCAGTACAACCACTATGTACGGTAGATATCATAGGCCGACTAAGATTAGTATCATGCATATCTCATAAAATCAATAGCATAAACAAGCAAGCTAACATACACGAATATCAATAAACCACAACAAGTCAACCAAGGATAATCACAATCAAATCACCAAGATATCAAGAATCACAATCAACGGAAGCCCTAATGGAAATAAGTTTACCACAATAACCATACTTACTGTACATACATATTAACTGATGTCATTGCTCGGTAGTCATGACCTGCAGGGGACCCATGGTGTCCATGTACAACTCATTCCGGATCCACTTCTCGAACCCAAGCATAAACCTTCGCTCCGGAACAAACCTCGAACGCGGGCCATATCAATGTACCTTTTGTTTCCGAAACTAACCTTAGACCACGAGCCCATAATCTAGGTCACATTTGTGCCTTTCCATACCTTTTTACAGGATAGTGTTTCTTACCTTCTCATTATCAAAGCCAAGTTATTATTTCGTATCACAATATCGTTGAGAATATTATATTAGCTTCTCATCACAAACACATCCATTGCACGATTTAACACACAAGAATAGTGGCACGAAACCTACAGAATCACTCAATCGCATTCACATAGGAGTTCAACCACACAATATCATGCATGACAACTAGACATGCTTTCTCCTAAAAAATTCACAAAACATACAATCAACTAACCAAAGTCTCACTCAAGTAGACCGCAACCAACCTCAAACGTAGAGCTGGAACAATGCAAGTCACCCTACAACAACTTTTCCATTCCTTAAAGCCTCAGAACGCTCAAAGTCTAGAAATAGAAGGCTCAATAAGTCACAATATCTCAAATCACAAGTACCAATGCAAGCATACCCTTCCCTTTACCCCATTCTAATGGGTGGATGATTTTCTAGGTGTAACGCAACCTATCAAGGGCCTTAGTAATCATTAATCATCAAATTATAACAATATTATATCAACATTCCCACTACAAGAAGTTTTCATGGTCAAGATACCATTTTTATAGAACCCTAGGTCTCAATTCACTTAGTTTATGGCTCTAAGGATTCAATTCTTGATTAAGAGGAATTAACCCAAGCCTTTAGGTGATAAATAAGTGATAATAACTATAACCCATCAAGTTTAGAAGGTTTAACAATTTCTAGGGTTTCTATTACAATTCCACCATTGAAGGTGATACGGAATGGTTGGAAGGAATAAATGAAGCATGCCTCTCAAGAGTTTTCTTGCCCTAGCTTGAAATTTCACCCTAGGTGTTTGTGGGGAACTGTGTTGGGGTATTATGAATAAAGAATATGAAACTAAGTCCTTAAACTATGGATTCTGTTCCCCCGTCCACCTCTGCGGAGGTCGTTTCATCGCTGCAGCGGTCCCACTATAGTAGCCAAGTGACCATTTTAGCGGACCCAACAGAAATCCGCTCACCGCTATAGCGGTCCATTCCCCGCTATAGTGGTATCGCCGTAGCGGGCAATCGCCCGCCACAGCGGCCACAAGAGAAACAATGGTCATCCCACCGCTACAGCGGTACTCCCACCGCCGCAGCGGTGCCATTTGGGCAATGAGCTCGACTCTTGTCCAATTTTCTGCCCTTTCACTCTACATTTCATCCAAGGCCTCACAAACACAAACAAAACATGCACACATACATAAAAAATCACACGAATCCACCCATGGCCTCGAAATTCCCAATGGAGTTCTAATTTTTGACGTCACCCCCCAACGGACTCAATCACAATTAAACAACAATCACAAGTAAGTCAAATTTCAGCTCTTAAGCTTACAAAATCGAGTTTTACTGGCTCGTTCTACTCTTGGGAAGGTTCTATTTGGTGGGGTGACCCTATATTTCCCATAATGACCGGAAGGGTAGTTACACTAAGCTCCAAAACCATTGATGTGGGACAAATGTATTTCCAGAAAAAATAGACTTCAAGATCAAATCTACGCCTCATATGGCCTCTCAAGCATATATACGGTCAGATCTGAACCTTACTTGGTTCGATCCAACCTTTTCAAACCCAACCAATGAAATTTAAGCAAAGTACAACAACAATACTTGTAAATCTCAGCATAATAAAGTAAAATAAAGCAAGAAAATCGATTCATTACGATATTCGTGGTTTAAAATCACGAATTCAAGTACAACATTAAATGCTTTCATCAAAATGGACACAATAAAGCTACATGCGACTAATATGCTCTACGATTTGCCATTTTTGGCATAGAGAGAGGAAAGGAATGAGAGGCGGCGCTAGGGTTACACAAGAAAGGGAAGAGAGAGAGGCGGGGAAAGGGGGTAGGGTTTTAGGCTGAAAAGGGGAAAAAATGAGAGTTAGGGGGGGGGGGGGGTTTATACCTCTTTAAACGTTTTTTTTTTTGTAAAAAGATCTAGGCCAGGTCTCTGCCTGGTTTAGGCTGGACTCAGTCATAATTTAAATGAAATTAAAAGGGTCTTTTACTTGTGGTGTGTGTGTGTGTATATATATATATATATATTAGTATGCGTATATAAGTAATTTGAAGATTAAAATTAGTAATATCTTAATTATAGATAAATTAGGACATATTTATTTTATTTCATAAAAAATAGTTCTGAAAAATGAGCCAAATTATGTCATTGGGCCCAAAATTACGAACAGGGCCCATAATGAATCCTGACCAGCTGATCATTTCAATTATGGCCAATTTTGGCCTTAATTGAATTTAATTCAGTTGGTCATTTCAATTATGGCCATACTTGACCTAATTAGAAAGTTTAGAAATTAAGTTACATTAATGACCTTGATTAGTTTAAACCAATGAATTTGATTGTTTCAATCAAGGCCATTAAAAGGCTAATTTTACAAAATTGACCCAATTTCTTTGAACCATGAACTGGCCAAATTAATTGTGGCCATAAAAAAATAATTTAAACCTCAATTTACTGGTCCACTTAACTAACTAATTAAATATTTATAGATAATTATACATGAATTTTGATAAAACACACAACCATGCAAAAAATAAAGATTAAAGGGTGAAATGCTCAATTATTTATATTACTCAAAATTCATGGATTAAAGGGGATAAAGTATTTACTAATTTTCACAATTTTAATTATTAACTAATTGTTATTATTTTAAAACAAAATGCCCTTTCCTCTTGATTCAATCAAGTAAGTACATTATAAATGTCATAAAATGCCAATTAATATCTAAGCAACTTTGTGATGTAATGAAAAACCCTCTCATAAATTCAAAAGAGCAGAAATTGTTCTGAGCTATTTTATAAAAATTATTTAAACCTTTTAAGGTGCATGGCTTATTTTATTTATTTTCCAAGAACTCTGAGCAATTAAAGTAAATTATGGGAGGTAAAAAATTAGGTGTCAACAGGGTGTTCTTTTGTACAACACTTCCTTATTTAAAAAGAATCCATTAGCCAGCCTCTTGATGGTTTTCTTCTAATTTATTGAGCTTTTCAGAGGATATTCTCCTTTCTCTAGGTACGTTTTGATGTTGGTGTACCACGGCTTGCCATTCGGCTCAGCCTCAACGTGCACGCAGTGAGCCTGTTCTTCTTTCAGCGTGATCTCCAACGAATCAATGTGGGTACTCTCAAGATGCTAAATCATAGAGGCTATTGTAGCCAAAGCGTCAGTGAACTCATTTTGAGCCCTTGGAGTATGCCTGAAGTCGATGATTTTAAATCTCCCACACAACCTTTGCACCAGAATAACATATGGCAATATTTTGTCGTTCTTGGTAACCCAACTTCCTTTCACCTGGTTCACGAGCAAGTCAGAATCCCCAATTACCGATAACTTTTGTATGTGCATGTCCAGCACCATCCTGAGGCAGAGAATACACGCTTCGTATTCAGCCATGTTATTGGTATATCTGAAGTTAAGCTTCGCAGCCATCAGGTAGTGTTATCCTATTTATGATATTCACACTGCTCCAATGCCCGATCCTTTGTAATTGACTGCTCCATCGAAGAACAGTCTCCATCCTAAATATGGCTCAGCTATCTCTTCCTTCATAGCCATTGCTTCTTCATCCAGGAAGAAAGTCCTCAAAGGTTCGAGTTCATCGTCAATGGGACTCTCTGCTAGCAGGTCGGCCAATGCCTGTCCCTTTACTGCTTTCTGTGCTACATATACGATGTCGAACTCGCTCAGTAGCATCTGCCATTTGGCTAACTTCCCTACGAGCACCGGCTTTCGAAAGATGTACCTCAATGGGTCTATTCCGGAGATGAGGTGAGTGGTGAACATGGACAAGTAATGTCTTAGCTTCTGGGCGACCCATGTTAGGGCACAACATGTTTTCTCCACGAGCATGCATCTTGACTCGTAGGATGTGAAATTCTTGCTTAGATAGTAAGATGGCATGTTCCTTTTTGCTTTTCTCGTCATGTTGGGCAAGCATGCATCCAAAAGCATTCTCCGACACTGATAAGTACAGTAGCAATAGACTCCCTGGTCTAGGTGGTACCAAGACAGGAGGGTTGGACAGATATTTCTTGATTTTATCAAACGCTTCTTGACATTCCTCTGTCCATTTTGTGGGAGCGTCTTTCTTGAGCAATTTGAGGATTGGCTCCACAATTACAGTTGACTGGGCTATGAATCGCCCGATATAATTTAATCTTCGAGGAAGCTCATGACTTCTTTCTTGGTTTGGGGAGGTGAAAATTCTTGAATTGCCTTGATTTTGGTTGGGTCTAATTCAATGCCTGTGCGGCTAACTATGAATTTGACAATTTGCCTGCGGGTACTCCGAATGCACACTTTGTTGGCTTCAGCTTCACGTTAAACCTGCGAAGCCAGTCAAAGGATTTACGCAAGTACGTGATATGCTTCAAACTCTCCCTAGACTTTATGATGACATCATCCACATAGACTTCAATTTCTCGATGTATCATATCATGGAACAGAGTGGTCATCGCTCATATACATAGCACCGGCATTTTTTAGGCCAAACGGCATTACCCCGAAGATAGACTCGAAGGGGGTGGGGCCCCGT
>NW_026721438.1:0-8860 GCF_029784015.1 Lycium ferocissimum
CTCTAGAGAGTTCCAAACATTTTCACCCATGAGAAATCCTAGAAATCAAGGATCAATAACAAGAAATCAAGAGAATCAAGTAAAGGAAACACATTAAAAGTCTTCCAAGTCAAGAAATGCAAATGGAGAAAAACTAGGGTTTTGGTGCTAAGGGTGAATCCTACTCCAAGTTTATTCCCCATCATTTAAGGTAAAGACGCAGCATTGAAGGAGGACCGAACGCAATAGAGTAGCTAAATGAAGAAAGGTATGTGAGGCTAATCCCTTTCCTTCTAAGGCATGAGTCCTATGGCATGAATTTCCTCTTTTACTATGAATGTTCCATCTCCAAGAAAGTTAAGAGTCCCTATGCATGTATTGTAGTACGTATATGATGTCAAGCATACCATGATGAGTTATGATAGAATGAGTATAAGATGATATTGAGTATTACACCGTACCTATAGGGTCGGGCAGTTATTACAGTTATGCATGTATGATAAGATATGGTAGCACTATGTTAAGCCACGATACGCCCATGAAATCAATGATAGTGATGTTAAGTACGATGGAACCAGGATATGCTTATAAGACGATTCATAATCATAAATCTATAAGATGTAAGATAATGAGTATATGGTATGTAGGCATAGATATATGTTGATGACGCTAGAGTAAAGCAAAGCCACAACATGACTATGAAACGAGTGATAGTAATGAGCCTATGATGCATGTGCAATATGAGATATATGTGATGTGGTCGAGCCCTCGTGGCCGAATATGATATGCTGTCGAGCCTATGAGGCCGAATACGGATAATGATAAAATGCGTATAAATAAATGCGACATGATGGTAAGTTTATGCATGTGTTATGATGAATGCAGGATGATGACTAGCTATGTTAAGGGCATGATACCCCTATGTGATGTATATGTATATATGTATGTATCGAGCCCGCAGGGGTGAGCCCGTGTGCCATTAAGTCTATCGAGCCCATGAGGGCCGAGTACGGACGGAAGCCCATCGAGCCCATGAGGGCCGAGTACGTATAATCCCAGCCCATGCCCATAAGAGGGCCGAGTACGTATACCCGCAATGCCATCGAGCCAAGAGGGCCGAGTACGTATGCTAGCGATCCCATCGAGGAAGTAGGCCATATAGTACCGAATCGTTATATTATATGTATACAAGAGGGCCTATGTTATATGTACGATGTCATTAGTACGAATGAGATAACCTATGATATCTTTTACGCCTTTGGACACCTTGGGATTTTGTGAGACAAGTTAAGGACAATGTAATGAATTGATCTTGTGTGGTTCATAGAATTGTTGGTTGTGAAAAAGTTAGACGTGGAAATATTGGAAAAGACTAAGGGCAAAATTGGAATTTTGAAAAATGGTTTCATGAATTACAAAAATGTGGGCTAAGGATTTTGGGCTTGGAAAATTTTTTTTAAAAAAAAATTAAGGAAGCCAAGCCCAACCCATGAAGGGTGGCCGGCCATGGCCTTGCCTTGGCCTAAGTCCAATAAGTTGGTCATGTGATTAACCATGTGACCAACTAGTTAATAAAAGGGGAAAGACTTGTTAATTTTCTAGAATTCTCAAGACAAAGGCAAGAAGGAGAAAACAAGAAAAAATTTGAGAGCAAACATAAGGGCCATTCGGCCAACATCCCAAAAATCTACCTTCAAAAATCTTGATCTAAAAATTGTTTTCTTGCCATATTCCTACTAATTCAAGGTCCCTTTACAACTTGGTGTAGTTGTTTGGGAAGATTAAGCATTGGTTTCCTCAATCTCACCCTTGAGTTAAGTGAAGAAGTTGGAAGGATAAGGTAAGAATTCATCCCTTCTAATTATGTTATGAAGGTATATTTGTGTTGTGATATATGTAAACGAGTAGAACATGTAGAAATATGGAGGGTTGCATGGCGGAAGTGCATGTGTGCATGTGGCCGAATATATGTAGTGTGGTTATGTTGAACTTTGTGTTGCATTATAGATGTAGCTATTGTGGAATTTGTATTGGAAGTGAAAGGTGGATGAAAATTTGATAAGATTGGAATTTGGCCTATGGCCGTGTGGTATATAGTAGGAGGAAACATGTTGAATTTATTTTGTTTAACATGTTAATTGCGTCGTCGCGATCGTTACAATGTAAATGGAGACTTAACGCTTCAAGTTTGGTATTAGAATTACACATATGTGTTATGGGAAGGCATGTATTCTAACATAGTTGTGATGTAATATGAAAATGAATTACTTAGGTGCTAGTTATGATTGTCGTTGATGAAGTTAGAAGACAATAAAATGTTATGAATATGTTTGTCGTAGAATGGAAGTTTTGGTTGAATTATGGTTCGGTGGAAAGTTTGGTATATTTTGCGAATAATATGAAAAACCATATGTAATGCCTCTAAATGATGTTGGAATGATGTTGATGAGTAAATGAGTATGAAAACATCCATGTTAGATTGAAAATGTGAAATTAGTTGCAAGTCGTCGCTTAGGCATAAAGATGTCTATTCGTGTTAGTAGGCGATTCTCGTTGTGGATTAACATTGTTGGTTTGGTTGTTGTTGACCCTTGAGCCGAGTTAAATTCTCGGGGTGTCATATTTATAGGGGAGATGTTTGCCGAAATTTAGGTAGGCAAATACTAAACCCAAGTTGGAAGTTTGAACCTCATGAATAGTAATTGGTAAATGTGACCATTTGTAGGTTTTTGACGAAACGGGGAGGAGTTTCGACGAGCTTAAAAAGCAAGAAAGGTATGTAAAGCTCTCCCATTCTTTTCTTGGCATGTCTTAGATGTACTAGGTTTGAATTTGGACCTCGGGGACAACTCTACTCCTCGGAATCCACGTCCAAAAACGCCCCTTTTTCATTCAGTAGAATTGAATTGAATATTGTGTGAATAGTTATAAAAGCTGTCTAACCCCTCAGAACTTGTGCAAATGAAATCCGATTACCCTAAAATCCCCGTGGATGACGTTATGAAGTTTAACATACGTAATTTGCATATGCCACCTCATTTGGTCGAGGTGGGCTCACTTTGTCCGAATTTTTCCTAATATCCTATTTAAACTACCTTTGAATGGAAACTAAGGAAAACTTTTAACTACCTTTCTAAGTTCTAAAGAATAAGTTTATAATTATTTTATTGAGTCTTATGACCTACTTTGGGATTTGAAACGATTTTAGAAAGACTATTTCGACACGAACCACTACGATATCCGAAAGACTTACGTTTTGATTATTATCAAATGTTCGCTATAAGATACGCCATTTGAGTTATGCTATCGAGTTTTTGTATATGTTTTATATTTTGATATACACAAATGACCCCTAAAGTTCTATTTTGATAAGAATCTCTGCGGCCTTCAAAAGGTATGTGCTATGCCTCGTCGGACCCTTTTTCATGATATGTCGTTTGATTATTCCGTCCGATCTTTGTATATGTTGTACATTTTATATTGCATTTAGTTTCTCACTACTCCGCTCGTGGATGCCTCAATGCTTCTTCGGCTGAGCCGGGCCGGGATATGTTATCAAGCGTTTTCCACTGCATTGTTCGCCGTGCCTCGATGTGAGGGGGCAGGTAGATATGTACATGGGTTGTGGAGTATGATGTGCCATGTACACACTCTGATATGATATGATATGATATGATATGGCCATCTGATATGCTATGATATGTGCACATTCTGATTTGATCTGATATGTTGTGGCGCCAGTGTCGGGGGCGACCACTTTCTGTTTGCCGAGTCTCCTGACGGGAACCGGCTATGGCATGTTTTCTGCTATGCATTTGCTTATGTTTTATGAGTAAGCATTTCTGATACTCTGATTTTTTACACTTATGTTCCGTATCCTCTGTTTAGCTATAATTCTGTTTGTTGGTCTCTATGCTTTACATACTCAGTACATATTCCGTACTGACCCCCCTGTTCTTCGGGGGCTGCGTTTCATGCCGCGCAGGTACACCCAGATGAGTACAGGCTTTGTAGGAGATGTTCCAGCGGCGTTGGCAAGCTCCATTTGCTCCTGGAGTGCTGCCGTGTCAGATTATGCATGTTATATGTTCTGATTATTTGTTAGAGACTTTGCAGACAGAGTTGTGGGTTCTGAATGTCAGTTGTGAGCGGCTCCATCAGCCGACGGGTCAATCTGTATTTTGCATTAGATTCCATATGATTACAGATTCTGTTGATTTGTAAACTACAAAGGATATTTCCAAAAATGTTTGTTGTACTTAACATTTTTTGCCCAATTAAGAGTTCGAAAGTCTATGTATGTAATAAGAGACAGTGGGTTCGCTCGGCTCCGAATGTGGGGTCGGGTGCCCATCACACCCTAGTAAGACTGGGGTGTGACAAAGTGGTATCGGGCGAGGGTACGTCCTAGGGGTTGTACGCAAAGTCGTGTCCGGTAGAGTCTTGTTTATGGTGTGAAGCGCGCCACGTCTATAAACGGGAGGCTACGGGCATCTAGGGATTGTTGACCTTCTTTTGTCTTAGATCGTGCGATAGAGCCAAGTCATAGGAGGATGAAATTCCTATATGTGGGCTTTACATACGATGGAAGAAAGTAAGTAATGGCACGAAAGCTACAGAAATGAATTTTGATATTTGTTCCGCTACTGGAAATTGAAAGTTTCGAATGGCGGGAATGCGTTACATAACTAAGTGTTCTGTGAGGTATCGCCGGTATTTGCTATGTACAGGGGTTGAATAGCAAGAATGTTAAAAGAGATTCTGCTGAAGTTGCTAATTAGGATATTTCGTCAAATACGTCAAAAAAAAAGGGGAAAGAAAATATCGTAATTAGACAATAAATGAGATGCGCTGTTCAGAAGAGTTATGGATTTGGGTATGTCGTGAAAAATGATTATAGGAAAGACAGTTAACAGTTTGAAAGATCGGGACGAATCACATTCAATGCTTAGTAGCAGCAAAGTCTGTTAGCGGATTTAGTGACAACCGACAATCGATTTTGCGGTGAATTATTATGTAGGGGTGGTAGGTGAAGACCTAAACAGGGCAACACCCGAAATAATTATGAGCAATGACGACGAAGGTATATTTATTGTTATGGGAAATCTGGGAGGTTAGGACGAAAGATGAATATTGTGGAATGAGAAGGGTAAAACAGTAAATATGGAAAAAGGGACGTGTTACGAGAAAGTCCCGAAATCTGTAAAGACTTCGATCTGCTCCAGATCATGTAGTAAAGGTCATGTGACCAAGTGGATGCAATTATATTGGCATTAAAGCATCGTATTTCACCCGAGTTTCAAGGTTAAGCGTGCTACGACCAGAGCAATTCTGGGATGGGTGACCCCCTGGGAAGTGCATTAAGGGTTCCATAAATGTAGATGTATGAGATGAATGGGAAATTAGGATAACCAAAAAGAAATTAGAATATGCGGAATAGATAGAAACCTTAATGAGGATGGGCACGAAGATAAGAAACGTCTAGCGACGAAATATGACATGATTTATGTGACTGGAACACACGGGTAAAGTGTGAACAGAAAAGTGAGCTATAGAACGTACGAAAAAGACTTGTTACATTCTGTAGGGAAAAGTGTGGAATTAAGATTATATGTTGACGGGAATAATAATAAGGAGAATAAGGAAAGGAAGAGTAATATGTTATGTTGGACTAAGTTTTAAGGAACGCCTCCCGCCATCGTAAAGGGCATTATTTTTATTTGGGAAAAATCTTGCCTTGAAGAAGCGTATATGAAGCGATAAATTCGCAATCCATCTAAATGGGCTAGAATATGTTCCAACCATATTGTGCTTTAGAAGGAGGCCCAAATTGACGGGCAATAATGCCCTGTAACCGAGTGCGACTATGATGAAAGAATGTAGAGAATACGAGTAAGTAATTGCGATCTACATAGTTCATTCAGAACTCAAGAGTAAATCTGAAGGTAAACCGTGCAAACCAAGTACTAGGATGCCCTGTGGTGCTCGCCAGGCTTTAGTTCCTTCTGATGGTGACTGAAGAATGTCTCCCGGCAACAGTTTATCGAATTGTGATTAACGAATTAGAAATGGAATTCGTGAAAGGAAAGATGGACATAGACGAAGAAATGAGAGAAGTACCCAAGGGAGCACTCAAGATGGGCGCAATTAATTGACCATGAGTCTGGGATAAATGGAAAATACATAGTTATGGACAGAAGAGGTAGTGCGACAAAAAGGTCATAAGACAAGACCACTACTAAGATGAAGTTAATATGATTTCGGGTAAGAATGTGAGTTGACAATGGGTATACGAAGGAGTGAGAGAACATGAAGCATAAGGAAATACGACGTATTGCGTATATATGACCTTATCTTGGAAGTAGTGTAAACCATAAGAAGCAAGGATTGAGAATTTGTGAAACGACTGATATATTGTAAGTTTATTGGGAAAAGTAGATGGTACCTATCTTATGGGAAGGAAGATGGTATTGTCAGAAAGCTTGGAATATTTATTGTCAAATATAAATGTTACGAAATGAAGAATTTGAAACGAATAGGCGCACTAACTAACTTTTGACGGGAATAAATGTAATACGATTTGGATATGTTGTGGCCACAATGACGTTATCCGAGCACTAATCACTAATGGGAATTATTAGAGATATTGCCTGATCAATTGCTATAATAGTGATATTGCCTGAGCCCTAACCATCAGACTAGAGTTTGTACAAGATATTGGGGGAACTTTACCGTTTCGCGAATGTGTTAGAATTTCATACGGGGGTAGTTTAAGTTATAGAAGGAAAAAAAATGGACACGGTATGGTATGTTAAATGTATTTGGAAAGAAACATGTGAGTTTTGAAAATTTTAAATGGAGACATAAGATGGAAGGTAATTAGACAATGATAGAGGAGCGCCCTAAAGGGGGGAAGCGGATATGACAAACGCAACGGTGAGATGGACATCAACTGATATTACGGCACGTTTAGTGTGAACGCTTGAATTTTGCGAGATCCTATCTTTGAAACCAGTTGGTGAAATCTAAAATCGACAACAAACGAATGGGAGCCAAGACGATAATTGAAGTGGTACCAGGGATTGTCGGTGAAGGTGGTGAGTAATATGATTCCAGTGTTATATCCCGTATTTTGAGCAACGGGACAATTTGTGTGAATTATGAGAAGTTAGGGACAAGGCTATCCCGAGAGACTTTCGTTTGTTTTAAAGGCTTAAATTGTGTATGGTTTCAATGTCTTGAAAATGTTAAAGAAACACTTGGAGGAATTTTCCATTTTTAGTAAGTGGGCTATTTTGGGAAAGTTGAAAATTCAACAAAAAAAAAATAAAAAAATAGAGCAAGGTGGCCGGCCACTTGGAAGTGGGCCATGGCCACATGGACTTAAGTTGTGGAATTATAAAAGATGACTAAGTCATCTCCTACACTTAACAAATTCTAGAGAAATCAAGAACAAAAATTTGGAGACAAAAAAATAGAGGGGGGTTTCGGCCATAGCCAAGGAAAACAAGACCAAATTTTAGCCATCAAAAAAATAAATTCTTCAAGCAAACTTGCTAATTCAAGGGTGCTAAGTAACGTGGCGTTGTTGTTTCGGACAATAGTTCGCTCGTTTGCTCTAACAACTAACTTGGGTCAAGTTAAGGGGGTGAAGAAGAAAGGTGAGTTTAATCTTGTTTTCTTGTGTTATAGATGGTTTATATGTGTTGTGGTATGCTAAAAAGGAAGAAATTCATGATAGGAATGATGTTGAAGTTGGACCGTGCATAGTAGGCTTGGCCGTGTGTATGTGTGTTGTAGTATAAGTCATGTATTAATGTTAGTTAGCATGTTTTAATTGTTGTGGTGTGAAGAAAAGAATGAAAATCATCCCTAGGAGTGGAAATGGTGTTGGCCGAATGGCCTTCTTTTGTGTAGTCTAGAATGAACGAATTGTCGTTAGTATTTTCATTATCGTCGTTATAGATTTTATAAGGAGAAATGCAAGTTTGATGACTTAGAATAATGTTATGTTGGTCATGGGACGACTTGGGAATTTATGTGGATTTTATGTAATTTTTGCATTTATGAATATTGCATTGTTAGTGTGTGGATTAATGATGTAAATTATGAATTTGGAAGAGAAGAGTGTATTTGATGTTGTCCTCGGGTTTAGGGGCAATTTCGGGTACAATGGAACAATGTTTGGGTTGTTGGAAAAATTGTATGAATTGCTTAAAGTGTTCTTGCATATGGTTTGAATGGGTTCGGATTAGCAATTGAATGTATGAGCGTTAATGTTAATTTGATTGCATGAGTTAGTTAACTATATTGGAATGCTTCCAAGTATGTAGCAATATGTGTTAGTGTTAGAATGTGATGGGATTGGATATTAATGTTGGAACGTATTGTGAATTGACTATTGATGTTGTAATTTGGTTTCTTATTGGGTTGTTGTTGAGATTGACCGAGTTGAAATCTCGAGGTTGGTGCATTTACAGGGGAAATGCTGCCGAAATTTCTGTAGAATCTAATATTCGTTTGGAATTGAATGCCTAAATGCGTATGGCTAATGTTAATATACCTTGCGTTATGTAGATCTTGGAGTTGGGGGTTGAGGCTTGATTTGTCTTGCGATCGGAAGAGGTATGTAAGGCGTCGCTTTCTTTCCTTTGGCATGTCCTAGTGCTATTAGGCTATGACCCGCGTCTCGGGGCTATCCCATTCTTAAATCCGAGTTTAGATACGCACTTGTTCGATCCTAAAGAATTACTCTTTAATGTGTTCAATGTAAGGTTCTTAAGCTTTCAAATAAATGAGTTTTCAAAAGACTTATGAAAATTTTGACTACAAAGAGGTCCCGAACTTCAAACGTCGACTTTTTGATACGAGCCGGAACGCC
>NW_026721439.1:0-8096 GCF_029784015.1 Lycium ferocissimum
TTGAAGCAAGTTGTGTGGGTTGAAGTTCTTCAAGATATAAGGTATGTTTCATTCTATCTCTTATTTTGAGTTGTTTTGAAGGTTTAACAAGTCTTAAAAGTGAAAAGGGTTATGATGGGAAGGTCAAAAGGTGTTGTGTTGAAGTTATTGGATATGGACTGAATTTGAAAGGAAGTTTTGGACTAATTTGAGTCTAGTTTGAATTTAATCTCTTGCCTATAGTATTGTTGTTGTTGATATTTTGGGGTTACTTTGGAGTTTGATGGAAGTAGATGATATAGGGGAAATGCTGTCCAAATTACGTTAACTCACCTAGTAGTTGAACTTGAACTTATGAGTGTTTCAACGACTTAACCAAGTGTGAATCATCTTGAATGTAGATTTGCGAGCTCAGATATTACACCTTGGAGTTTCGTGTCGCTCGCATTATGAATGTGCCAATGTAAACCTAAAATGGATATGAAGCCCTTATAAGTTAAAAGGGGTGATTGAGGATTCTAATTAAGATTCCAAAGGCATTTGAGGTAAAGGAAGCAAGTTTGTCGGAGGAGCTTAAGGTTGAACCATGTTTTGGAAGTTCGTATCACTTGAGCTATGCTTTGCCTAGCATCACCTTGAGGAAGAGGTATGAGGTCCCTTAGATGGTTAATGAAGTACTGGACAAGTGCGAGAAGGTTCCATAAGGATTGAAGATCGAACGAATCGAAAGGATCACTTTTTTCGAGAAACGGAGAAAGTGGGCAGTGTGCGGTCTCACACTCAATGTGCTGACCCGCACACCGGGTGCCAACTTGCCAAAATGGCTGGACTTTCTTCCCAAGTCCCTCCCCAAGCCAAGAGGGGAGTGTGCGGCTACACACTCAGTGTGCTGAGCCGCATACTCTTCGCCAAGTGCGTCGGGCTATGTTTTGACCACCTTTTTAAAACCCAA
Source organism: Lycium ferocissimum (assembly GCF_029784015.1). NCBI lineage: Eukaryota > Viridiplantae > Streptophyta > Magnoliopsida > Solanales > Solanaceae > Lycium > Lycium ferocissimum. The sequence goes on from NW_026721439.1 coordinate 932, forward strand.
ACGGCCCCAAATTCATTTCCACCTTCTCTCACTTATTTCCTTACCTTCTTAGACTCCTTTGGAGAACTTTTAAAGGTTGTAAAACCCTTTCCACCTTTCCATATCATCAAGAGTGAAGATCAACATCGAGCTTAAGGTAATCCATGGAAGGTGAAGTTCTTGCTCCTTTTTAAGTGGTGTTGAATGTGAGCTTAGAGGAAGTTGAGTGAAGTTCTTTGGTTATAAGGTATGTTCTTCATCTTATTCTTGAGATTGAGTTGATATAAAGGTTTAGTACCCCTTAGAAAGGAAAAGAATGAAAGTGGAGAAGCCATGGATGGTGTAATGAAGAAGATGACTTAGAGTGAACTTAAAAAGGGGATTTCGGCCTAACTTAGGGTTTAATTCGATATGACTTGATTGTGATATTATGGATGTTATTATTGTTTTTGGGAGTTGTTTCATCATTTGGTGGAAGTTGATGATATAGGGAAATGTCTGCCCAAATTTTGTTAATTCATTAACTATGCTAGTGTGAGCTTAAGTGTTTCTTCTAGACTTAACTTTAGTGTAATTCCTCTTGAATGTAGACTTTGCGATTTGGAAGGAGAACGTTAAGCGATTAAAGAGTCGTTAAGGTATGTTAAGGCTTTCCTTCTTCATTTTGGCATGATCTTATTTTGAGCTTCCATATTACTCTACTCTTAGGAGCATTAGGAGTACTTATCGACGATATTCTAGTGCTTTGTGATATTCATGGGTGTTCTATGTATACGATTTATTCATGCATTACATTCATTATATATATGCATATTGACCCGCGACTAGAAGACGTTATATACGCGAGTATTATTTGTATATGAGGTATGAGGCAAGGGAATGACGTTATATACGCATTACCACCTCGGCTCGGTGCACCATAATGATGATATAAACGCATCGGCACGTACCGTAGCAATGTATATGATGATGATGGCCGCCGAGAGGCCGATATGATATGATGGGACGCCCAAGCGAGGCTTGACGGGCGTTATATATGCCTATATATATGTATGACCTACATCATAGGAATGAGTATGATTATATTGAGAGCACACTTATTACGCCCCATAGAGGCATTACCCGATTATACGGTTATGCACATGCTTACGGATATTTGGTTCATACAAATCTATGTGGACGGTCGGTGATATTTGAGTTTCGGATTCGGTTCATGATTCATATTTTGCTACTCTTATGCTTTACATACTCGGCACATTATCCGTGCGAGTCCCCGTTACTCGGGGGGGGGGGGGCTGTTTATACCCACAAGTACGGGCTGGAGATCACCCAGTGGTCTGCTTGGTAGGACTTTTATCCGGCGTGGTAATGCCGCGTTTGATTTGTTGCAGCTATTTTGGGTATGCCATTCTTTGAGATGTATGCAGATGGGTATGGCGGGGCCCTGTCCCGTCCTTTCTACAACTTTTATTCCAGTAAAGGTCTGTAGACAATTGTATGTATTAGTCAGATGATGTGGCCTTGTCGGCTTCTATTCTTTTGTGTATAGTATATGTAGCAGCCTAGCTGGCTTGCACTGTTCTTTCAGCATGTATGTATATATTCAGATTGTACAGAGTTCATGATGTCACCCTCTCATGAGGCAGTATGAGTTCAGTTTCAGTTGCTTATGGGCCTTTGATGTTCAGTATTGTCTAGAGATAAGTATAGGGGTGTTTGGTCACTAGAGGTCAGACACTCGTCACGATTCATCGGTTTGGGTCGTGACAGAAGTGTTGTTAGCTAGCAATTCCTTTCTAGGGTTGTCTACATACCGTGTCTAGTAGAGTCTTGTTTATGGGTGTGTTGTGTACCACGCTTATAAACAGGAGGCTACAGGACATTTAGGATGATGTCATTCTTTCTCTCTTAGATTATGCGATAGAGCCATGTGTTAAGCGTTCACTTTCTGATGAGTTGTTCTGATTTCAGCGATGCCCAGTAAGAAAGCTACGGCGGCAGGGCAAAAAAGAGAGCGGCCGGTGAGGCCACTCAGCCGTACTCGAGCGGGCCACGAGGGCCCGGGATGAGATTCGGAGTGAGGGGCCGTCGACACATCGCATACCCCGCCTCCGGCACACCTCGATTCCTCGGTCGGATGTCTCGGGCCAAGATGTGCGGGATGTTGTGCAGTTATTGACTAGATTAGTAGCCGCCCAGGCTCAGCGGCAGGGAGTCGGTGTTGACCAGGCAGACAGGGCCGGTAGTTCGAGGGTTAAGACCTTCTTTGGGTTAGGTCCTCCCTAGTTTTCTATGATAAAGCAAAATATGGACCCCCAGGATTTCATTGATAGTATGCAGAGGACCTTGAGGGTTATGCACGCGGATGAGGTCGAGTCAGTGGAGTCGGCTTCATATAGGCTTCATGATATTGTAGTACAGTGGTATCAGACTTGAGAGTTATCTAGGGGAGAAAATGCCCTTCCAGCTGTTTGGCGAGAGTTTTTAGATGCTTTTATTCACCATTATTTACCTTCTGAGGTCAGGCGAGCCCGAGCAGATAAGTTTCTGCGTATTGAGCAGGGCAGTATGAGTGTCCAGGAGTGTACCGTGTGTATTTTGATTCTATGGCTAGATATGCCCATGCCGTGGGCCGAGATAGAGGATAGAGTTCATCGCTTTGTGGCGGGTCTAGGGCCACATTTGATAGATGCTTGTATGAGTGCCCTTATTACAGCTAGGCATGGACATCTCCCATATACAGGCATATGCACAGAATTTGGAGGACCGCAAGCGTCAGCGGAGGACAGACCGTGACCGGGGCCATGGTAAGAGGGCCAGATCTCTAGATATCGGGGGTGAGTCCAGGGGAGGACAGAGGCAGCAGTATTCCAGATATCCTTTCCATTCAGCAGGGAGTTCATCTCAACGATTTTTAGGTTCGAGATTTGATCGGTTTCCCAATTTTGGAGCTGGCCAGAGTTCTAGAGCATCAGGCTCTCAGGAAAGACCAGAGTCAGGCTAGATGAGACCCCTTTTGCCACGGTGTGACCAGTGTGGCAAGTTACATACAGGTCAGTGTCGGTTGGGCTCAGATGGTTGCTATGCTTGTGGCCAGCTAGGTCACAGGGTGCGACAGTGTCCGATGAGAGAGAGTAGGAGTATGGTTCAGCCCGGGGTCGCACGCGGTTCATCTTCTAAGGTAGTGCGCCCCCGAGGTAATTTCTCGGACACCGGCGGGACGAGGTAGAGGGAGGAGTGGAGCATCCGGCTCGAGCGGTCCTCGGCCGCATATATGCACTAGGCGGTAGGCGAGGATCGTGAGTCGTCTCGATGTTGTCATAGGTATATTATCGGTCCTCCTCCTATGATGTGTATGCCTTTGATTGACCCGAGTTCCACTTTATCATATATTACGCCATTTGTTGTTTGCAAGTTTGGATAGAGCCCGAGTTGATTAAACCTTTTGAGGTGTCTCCGGTTGGTGATCCAGTCATAGCTAGGCGAGTATATCGAGGCTGTGTAGTGATAGTTTGCAATCGCCATACCCTAGCAGACTTGATTGAGTTAGATATAATTGATTTCGATGTTATTATGGGTATGGATTGGTTGGCTTCCTGTTATGCTAACGTTGATTGTAGAACAAAGATAGTTCAATTTCAGTTTCCAGGCGAGCCAGTCCTAGAGTGGAAGGGCAAGGCTGTTTCGCCGAGAGGTAGGTTTATTTCCTACCTTAAGGCAAGGAAGATGATCAGAAAAGGGTACATTTATCACCTGGTTCGGGTTCAGGATGTACAAGCAGAGTCACCGACCTTTCATTCTGTTCCTGTGGTGAATGAGTTTCCAGAAGTGTTCCTAGATGAGCTTCCAGACATTCTGCCAGAGCCGAAAATTAATTTCGCTATTGACTTATTACCAGATATGCAGCCAATATCTATTCCTCCTAATAGAATGGCACCTGCGGAATTGAAAAAATTGAAAGAGCAATCAAAGGATTTGCTTGAGAAGGGCTTTATTAGGCCTAGTACATCGTCGTAGGGAGCACCGGTATTGTTTGTAAGAAAGAAAGATGGCTCCTTGCGAATGTGTATTGATTATAGGCAGTTAAATAAAGTGATGGTAAAGAATAAGTACTCACATCCGAGGATTGATGACTTGTTTGATCAGTTGCAAGGCGCGAATATTTTTCAAAGATAGATTTGAGATCGGGATATCATCAGGTTAGGGTGAAGGAGGAAGATATTCCGAAGACGGCATTTCAAACTAGGTATGGTCACTATGAGTTCCGTGTTATGTCATTCGGGTTAACTAATGCTCCAGCGGTGTTTATGGACTTGATGAATCGTATATTCAGACCTTTCCTAGATCTGTTCGTGATTATGTTTATAGATGATATTCTGGTTTATTCACCGTCAGAGGCTGAGCACGCAAAACATCTAGGGCAGTGCTTGGAGTTCTTCGAGGTAGAGAGCTGTATGCCAAGTTCTCCAAGTGTGAGTTTTGGTTGAAATCTGTGGCTTTTCTGGGCCACATTATTTTAGATGACGACATTAGAGTAGATGCTCAAAAGATTGTGGATGTAAAGAATTGGCCAAGGCTCACGAGACCAACAGAGATACATAGTTTCTTGGGTTTGGCTGGTTATTACAGAAGGTTCGTAGAAGGATTTTCTTCTCTTTCAGCAACATTGACCAAACTGACTCAGAAGTCAGCTAAATTTCAGTGGTCGGATGCGTGTGAGCAGAGTTTCCAGATATTGAAAAACAAGTTGACCTCAGCACCCGTTTTGACTCTTCCCCGAAAGCGAGAGGGTTATGTGATTGTGTGATGCTTCGGGTGTTTGGGTTAGGAGTTTGTGTATTGATGCAGCACGGTAAGGTTGTTGCTTATGCTTCTAGACAGTTGAAGAAGCATGAGAAGAATTATCCAACCCATGATCTTGAGTTAGCCGCGGCGATCCATGCTTTGAAAATGGGGAGGCATTATTTATACAGTGTCCATGTTGATATCTACACTGATCGGAAGAGTCTCCAGTACATCTTTAAGCAGAAGGACTTGAATTTACGCCAGAGGCGATGGCTAGAGTTATTGAAAGACTACGATGTTGATATTCTGTATCATCCTGGGAAGGCTAATGTAGTAGCCGACGCTCTTAGTCGTAAGTCTATGGGTAGCATGTCACATCTGCAGCAAGAGAAGCGGCAGCTAGCCCGTGATGTTTGTCAGTTAGCTAATTTGGGAGTCCGGTTGATAGACACAGGTAATACAGGAGTTACCATTCGAGATAAAGTGACATCATCTTTGGTAGTTAAGATAAAGGAGCGTCAGTACGAGGATCCTGTTTTAGTTCATTACCGAGATACAGCTCCACAAAAAGAAAAGACACCCTTCTTGGTCACAGGAGATGGAGACTCAGATATTAAGATAGATTGTGCGTTCCTAATATTGCAGGCCTCCGTCAATATGTTATGGGGGAAGCCCATTTGTTACACCCTAATAGTGGTAGGGCATGGCGGGCACCCGACTTTCATCATAGTCGAGCGAACCCTTAGACATTCGCTCTATCAAAACCTGTCATTTCAAAAACATTTAAGAATATAAAACATTTCCAAATAGAAATCATTATCTTTATAACGATTATGAAAACTTTCAATCAAATAAGTACTTTAAACCAATTGAAATCATATAAAATACATACTCTCTTAAAATCCACAATTGACTCATGATATCACTTTGTCGACATCTCGACAAACATACCCACATGACAACTTTGTCGGCGAAGTCTAAGGTAAACTAAACATTATGAATCGGGGACGGAGACTGAAATACCATAATCATACATATCTATACATGACTTAGCACGGCTCCGGAATGAGGTGGAACTTGCCAATCCCGGACGTCAAGCATCTAGTTGTACACTTAACTGCCAAACAATGCGGGAGCTGCGGGCATGAACGCGGCGTCCCGAACAAAAAGGACGTCGGTACGGACAATGTCTTGAGTATGTAAGGTGGTAAAAAATCATAATCATAATTTGACTTAGGAGAGAAGAAATCACAATCTAACTCAATACACGCATTGTATTTGGAAGAAACATAAATGTACACACGAAGTCTCAAAACAATCTTTAAGTAAATAATGCAATCAACACACATACCGCTTCCGACATGTTAACGAATGGTCTCTTTGGATAGCCGCACGGCTAGTATCATAATAGTCCCCTTCGGACGCGCTTAGGCATAATGATGATGGCCTCGGGCGGACCGCTTCTGGCTTAATAATAATGGCCCACTCGGGCATGCAGCTTGCAACAATATCACCATCATATCAACACAAACTCAATCACAAATATCAATTTCAATTCAAAGCATAAGTCACTAATCAATTCATCACAATCCGTTGTATTAGCCTTAGTCTTTCATAAGAAGTTATCAAATTTGTATCTCACTAGACTTAGGAGGACATACTTCCAGGTTTGAGGGTAGAATTGTTATGAAATTCTTACTACTTATATTCTACTCGATTTCATCTTATTTACCAAAGAATAAATGATCATATGAATACAAAGGGATGATACTATGGAATGTAAATAGAAATCGTAAATCAAATGAAGTAGTAAAATCTCGCACCCCCTTCGGAGTGGTTTGAAAGTCAAACTTTATGTTTTGTCACGCCCCGATTTCCAAGGGACGTGATGGGCACCCGACCCCCACGTCACGGTCGAGCGAACCCACAGACTTCTATTATGCACATAAATTTTTTTTCAAATCTCTAAACTGTATAATCATCAAATACATAATGAAGCTTTCAAATTTGATAACATATGTAACTGTACACAATTTATTACATAGCACAAATCGACATGTCGGCCTGATGGAGCGTGACGACGGACGACATACCATACCTGACGACGTATGCAAAGTCTCTAATGCCATCCGGAAGACACAACGTACCTTACTCGGACTCGGCGGTGCTCGGAAGGAGTGGAGCTCACCAACCATCTTTGGAATATCTTCAACTCATGCAGCCGATTGCACAACGCGGCATGAAACGCATTAGAAGAACGAAATTCGGTACGAAAAATGTCACCCACAAGGCTCTGCGCCAGGCTGTATGCGAATACGGAGAAACGGATCTATGCAGAAGCAGACGAACTACCAAGTACATACATTTCGAAAGCGATGGTTATCTTTCGGCACAATCCACC
>NW_026721440.1:0-8911 GCF_029784015.1 Lycium ferocissimum
ATCTTGATCGAAGGCCCTCTTGGAATATCTTTCCCCCTAACTCTCACTTGATACCCGGTTTAAAAATCATCTTTAAAACCACGTTCGTAATTGATCGAATAAGTCATCAATCCCTCGGAAGAGGATATTTATTCTTAATCGTCACCTTATTCAAATGCCGATAGTCGATGCGCGTTCTCATGAGCCATCTTTCTTTCGGACAAACAATACGGGTGCTCCCATGTGGATGAACTAGCCTAACAAAGCCTTTCTCAAGCAAGTCTTTCAATTGCTCTTTCAACTCTTTCAATTCTGCGGGAGCCATTCTATAAGGAGGAATAGATATAGGGTTGGCAACACATCAATAGCAAAATCAATCTCCCGCTAGGGAGGGAGGCTTGGAAGGTCTTCTGAGATTACATCTGGAAACTCATTTTACTACGAAGATCGAAGAGTTAGGGTCTTTGATACGATTTTCTACATCTTCGAACCCGCACTAGATGATAAATGCAACCTTTTGGATCATTTTTCCTTGCTTTTAGATATGAAATAAACCTACCTTTTGGTGACGCATATTTCCTTTCCATTCTAAAACGAAAGGTTCTCCTGAAATTGAAGCGAACCATTTTCATTCTACAATCAACATTGGCATAGCAAGAAGCCAACCAATCCATGCCCATAATGACATCAAAATCCACCATTTTTAACTTTCATGCAAGTCAATCACAAGCATTTCGATGATCACAAATCACAACTATGCAGTTTCTATATACTCGCTAGCTATTACCGATTCACCAACAGGTGTAGACACCTCAAAAGGTTCGATCGACTCCGGTTTAACTCCTAAACCGACCCACAATATACGGAGTAACATATGACAATGTGGAGCCGCATCTATCAAAGCATATACATCATGAGAAAATACCGATAATATGCATGGACAACATGGAGAAGACTCAAGATCTTAGCGTCTGTACTAAAGCACAAATAGTGCTAAGGACCGCTAGAACCGGGACTCTCCCTCCGCTTACCATGGCCGGCGGCGCATGTGAACCTTTCCCCACATCGGGCGTATAGATGATGAAGATCCGACTCACACTCCCCGAAGGGTGGGTCCTATCTCCGCCACCAACCGAAGGGCAATCACGCATAATATGGCCTAGCCGATCACATGAATAGTAAACCTCGAACCCAATCGGCACCGACCTAATGTAACTTCCCACACCGGGAACATCGTGGAATGGGGTGGCCTCGCGACCCGAATCACATTTTCGAACCGAGATCCCGAAAAAAAGCTCGACTGCCCGGATGAGTAGATCCAAATCTCCTGTTCGAATACCGGGACGGTGCACTAGTCATAGAATGGTTTGAAAGCTCGAAAACCGATGTATGTGCCTCGCCTATGCTCACTCATCGGACCAAAGATCTAAGCCTCTTGTTATACCTCTCTATCATGCTCACGTTCACTTCTTTGTTGTTGCGGTGCTTTCTTCTCAAACTCGAGTACATGGGCTTGCATGCGTAAAATATCCATATTGTCCTGAGGGGCAACGATAAGCTTTTATCCATCAAATGTGGCCCTCGGTGTCACACCCCAATCCTGATAGGGCATGACGGGCACCCGACTCTCATTAGAGCCAAGCGAACCCTCAGACATTCACTCTATCAAAACCTGTCATTTCAAAAACTTTTAACAACATAAAACTTTTCCAAAGAGGAATCATCTAAAATACATACTCTTTTAAAGTACACAAATGACTCAACTGACATCACTCTATCGACGTCTCAACAAACATACCACAGGACACTGTCTGCAAAAGTCTAACATACACGAGATACCATAATATAAGTACCGACTCGGCAACACTCGAACTAAGATGAGCTCACCAATCCGCCGATAGCCCGGAAAATCCCTATAGCCAACGTCTTTACTCATCCGTATACACTGCATTGGTATGAAACGCAGCCCCTCGAAAAGGGGCGCATTTAATAGTAATCTTGGGTATATCAGCAGAATAATATCACAATAAGAAGTATAGGACATAACAAGGGATAAAGATGACCCGTACATTTGATTGCCTCTTAAGGCGGATACCATACATGCAAACTTAACCTTTTTAAATCAATATGTACATAAAATCATGGAAGACATATCTAAAACATTTTAATGAATGTGCAAATATAAATTAAAACATCACAACAAAGGCCACGACACACCCCACATCAATCGTGCCATATATATATATATATATATACACATCACAATAATGGCCACAAAGACACCCCCCGTCAACCGTGCCATATATATATATATATATATATACACATCACAACAATGGTCTCGCACACCCCCGTCAACCGTGCCATATATATACGCATAACAACAAAGGCCACAACACACTTCTATCAATCGTGCTATATATATACACATCACAACAATACAAAGACACCCCCGTCAACGTGTGCTATATATATATACACATCACAACAATAGCCACAAGACACCCCCCGTCAATCAAAAGGCATATATATACATCACAACTGCCACACCCTAACCTCGATAGGGCATGATGGGCACCACCCCTTATTTTGAGCCGAACCCGTACTCATGATACTCATAATTACACTGGGCCCTTAAATCATGAAATGAATGCTTAAAGAAAACTTTTCAAAGAACAACATACTTTTCATCTTTCTCAAATCGAATAAAATCTGTAATATAACGCATAATGATACGTGGCTTATGAGTCAGCTATACAATCGACATACTATATACATGACTCTCGTCGTAAAGTCTCTAACATAAACCAAGATACCATATCATAAACACTCGACTCGGCAAAGACTCCGAAGGAAATGGAGCTCGCCAACTCCCGGAACATCTTCGCCCGTATCGCCTCTACTCATCTCAGAACACCGCGTGGCATGAAACGACCCCCCGAAGAAAGGGGGTCAGTATGGAATATGTACTGAGCATGTAAAGCATGGAAAACGGTAAACTGAATCATACTGAAATCTGGAGTATAGACAAGAAACTTAGTACAGTAACCGAAAAACCACAAAGCTTGTCTTGGAAACATAGATCATGCATGTCATTATCATATCCAAATCGTTATGGGTTCCAGTGACATAGTCAAATAATCATCCTGTACATGAGTATGCATAAGACGTGTCCTCTAATGAGGGACTCGGTAAATAAGATCACCATATCGTCATGTCATCATATCATCATGTCATCATATACATATATACCGTACCCGACCCTCTAGTGAGGGACTCGGTGAATAGAATCATATCATCATATATATACCGTACCCGGCCCTCTAGTGAGGGACTCGGTGGAATAATCATATACATACCGTACCCGGCCCTCTAGTGAGGGACTCGGTGAATAACGTACCCGGCTACTTCGGGACTCTTGAGAGATCCGTCTCCGTCATACATATCATACTCGGCCCATCCTGTACGGCGCCATCATCATATCATCAAATATCCGTACCCCCCTCTCCAGAGGGACTCTATGAATAATGCAAAGAACCGTGCACGAATACATACCCGGTCCGGGACTCGGTGAAAGAAGTAATAACGGTCAGACGAGCAAAGAGTAGTGAGAAACCATATGCATACAAATCATCAAATCCAGACTCAATAGATAAGTAGTCAAGTCAACGCTCGAGTATCAAACGATAGTCATATCAAATACGTTCTCAATATCATTAGAATTTTGCATTAAAAGGAATGTGAGGGGTCGTGAGACATGTATCAAGCGAGATCCGAGCCCGCCCATGAAAGTTACGGGCATTATACGTTATAGAATCATTCGTGAACATATCAAAGCAATCCGGTTCCGTCTATGAAAGTTAGGGACATATTTAGACGTAGAATCCTTTAAGAACAAAATTCTTTATGCAACATTTGAAATCCAATCATGCAAAAGACACAAGAACCATAGTATGACTATATTAAGAATGTTAACATCAAGAAGTGAATAAGACTCGTATACATGCTTGGATCATAGGAATGGAATTACCCCAAGGCTCATATCATTTCTTACTTACGTCTAAGACATGCCAAAAGAAAGAAAGAGTAAGCTTTACATACCTCGTCCGCTTCTTAAGCTAATCCAAACCTAAGTCTCGGGCTTCCCAAGATCTACAATAACATCATTAAGTACTAACATTAGCCATAAGCACTTAAGAATTCAATTCCAAGCTATCGCTTTATTTACAGAAATTCGGGCAGCATTTCCCCTATAAACTCAACAACCCCGAGAATTCAACTCGGCCAAATCATCAACAACAATACCAACAAGCATACTAGCAACATCAACGAGTAATTCAAACGCATTCTAACATTAGTAATTCTTTTCCATATAATTCGACGGCGTTTCATTTACATTCAAACCAACCGCATACAATCAAACCAACACCAATGGTCACACATTCAAGTACTAATCCGCGATCATTCGAACAAGATTCAAGAACACTTCAAACAATCCACACAACATTCCACATGGCCCAACCAACTTACAACCTCACCTGAAACCTTCCAATTTCCATAGAAACAACAACAACACATTTCTCTCTTCCAAATTCATCAACTACACCAACAATTCACACGCTACAACATTATTTTCATAAAAACAAGAAACTTTATTAAAATCACATTAACTTCCCAAATCATCCCACACGATTACAACTTCAATTTAAACCATTAAACCTTCTTTTGCATCATATAATCCACAATAATCAACAACCAAAACACTAAGTAAAATTTAATTCCTTCCTTGTCCCAAAACAGCCCACTCACGGCTACAACATCAACATACAAAGTTTCATGAATTTCATTCATTTCCACATACTACAACATGTACAAATCATCCATAACACATGAAAAAGGAGATTGAGCTATACCTTTTCCTCTTAGTTCTTCAACTTGGCTAGAGTTGTACTTTGCAAGAACGGATGCTTTGCTTGCTCCAACAACTACTCCATGTTGTTGTGCACCTTCTAAGGAGTTGAAAGGCTAGAGGAAATTATTTTTTTTGATCACTTTTTCATGGACCAAATTTGGTCATCCATGGCCGAATGCCCCTTCTCTCTCTTTCTCCAAGCTTCTTGAATTTTCCAAGGTGAAAGATGAATAATGTACTTACTTAGTCATCTTTTAATCACATATAATTTGCATCCATGTGGCCCATGGCCCACACCCCACACATAGCCAAATATGGCCATTTTCATGAAATAACCAACTTTTCATAATTAACTTTTTAACCCCAAATTTTTCTTAATATTCCATCCAATAAAATTATAAGCAACTTACGCCTTAAAACAAAGTCGGAAAATAGCCTTGTCCTTAACTTTCCGCAATTAGCTCGGAATATCCCAATGTACAAAATACGGATATAATATCTCTTCCCCTTTTAAAACATTCGTCCTCGAATGTTAAATTAGTCTCATAAAGTCTTATAAGGATCTCGGGGGGTTTCCTTTATTACTATAATATGCAGTCCCATCTACCAATCATATTTCTTCTTCATCTCCTCTTCAGTTTCTCAAGTCATCTCCTTCCCGCTGTTACTCCGCCACAATGCTTTAACAAAAGCCACGTCTTTAGTACGCAACCTTCTTACCTTACGAATAACGTAATAAGGTCCAATACATCTCGAGTTAAACTTCTCCTTCTTGTCGAATATCATTACACCTTTCACGGGTGGTATCTTCAAGCATACCCGCTCGCCAATTGGAATTTAAATTGTCAAGCCATTGTCGTCATATGATTTCTCGTCGGTCTCGAGTCGCTAATAGCCATCCTGCTTTAACTATCATCAGCTGATATCATTCTGAAAGAATTTGACACATAAATTCACTCTCTTTTAGTAGCCCGTTAGTTCTGATCATCTTGTCTAAATCATCTCATAATCCCCTTTACGTAACTTGTAACATCCTAGGCACATTATCTCGTGTCATTTCTTCACCTTTTATTTCAACCTCTTTTAGTGCCCCTTTGCTCAAATCTCGCTCTTCACTTTCCGATCACACATCATGTTGCAATCCTTACAAGAATATGCGAAGGTGTTCAAATTAGCCCAAAGATGCCTTAGCGTGGCTTCACTAATCCTTATGCTTTACTTTGTTTTCGCCTCTCTTCTCTTACAACCGGTATCGAAATAAGTCTTTAGTTCAACCACAGCCGTGTTCTGTTTGTCCTCAGTGCTAATTCCATCTCGGTAATTTAGCTTAACCCATCTTTACATCTTTCCTTAATGTACCCCAAATCTCGTAACCATATTGTTATTACTGAATCCAAACTTTTCTCATTAAGTATTCGCTTGATCTTGTCCTTAGCATATAAGTATTCATAGATAACATAACTACCCTTGTACGACCTGTATAAAGTATATTCCATCTTAGTTACGGTCTTTCCCTTCTCCTTGTCTACTCGCTCCACATATTCCTTCCGTTCTAACGTCAGCAAACTGTGACCTATCCCGTCATACTCTTTTCCCTTCCTTTATTCCTCCTTTGATGTTCTCACTTCCTACTATAGGAGGTTTTCTATTTTCTCCTTACTACTCATAGGTCGCGGTATCATTAGCGAAGTTAACCCCGTCGCTCACATCTTGCCTCTAATCCGGCATAACAGTTTCATCCTTCACAATGTCTCCGTAAGTTACTCGTTACCATTCTTTTGTCGTATTCTCCTTTAAGCCTCCACTTTCCAATGTCATATCCTTCAAGACCTCTACAATTAATTCGCACTACCCATTACCATCCTAATTCTACCTCTTTTTCCGGCTTTTGGATCTTACTAACTTGTCTCGGTAAGGAATCTTTACCTGTAGCCCGGCGTCCGTATCAAATATATTGTAGTGTTGGTTGTCCCCATCTTGCACTTGTATCTCTCGCACCCGCTTTCCCTTTTAAGGGTGTACTTATACTATTACCCGATTTTACTTTGCCCTATGTCCGCATTTTCCAATCTCAATTAAAGGCACTTTTATTTTGTTATTTTGATCCCCTTGCCGTTCATCTACTCACTTTCTCCCTTTTCCAAATATCATCGTATTAAAACTTCCCAAGCTTAACTCGTAGTGAAAACAAAGATCGCTTGCCTTGTAACATTTGTGCCATTTATATATTTTTTTTTCTCACTTGACTTCGTTACCCTATCCGATTAATGCCTTCCATATGCCGCCACGTTGGTTGCCGGAATACACATATCCGCTGATGTAGCCATGTACGGAATATCATAGACATACGTACACATATATTTACTACCATCTCATTTACAAAATATTTCCAAACACTCATTCCAACTCTACCTTTTGATTCTAAAAGTGGCGCACCTTCTTTCTCTTCACCGGTCTAGTCCGTCTCGGCCTACGTGACCTCTTGAGGTTTCCGCCCACTCTGTATACTCTAATTTCCCTTAGATTAATCTAGCTTCTCATTTGCTTCTTACGTCTGAATTTGTAAGACTTTCAGAAAACTTCCCAGGGGGTCACCCATCCTAAAATTTCTCTCACTCCAGCACGCTTAACCTTGGAACTTCTGATGAAATACGATGCTCTAATGCCATTATGATCGCGTCCACCTCACCGCATGACCTTCATCGTATAAGCTGGAGTAAGTTGAAGTCTTAACAGATCCCGAAACGTTCTCGTAACACATCTCGCTCTCTTCTTATTTCCTTCTTCCGATTACCCTTCTTTTCTTATGCTCACTATTATTTCCATTATTATATAGCCCTTATTCCAAACTTTCCCTACATAACTTGATAAGCCTTCCTTATTCATTCTATAGCTCGCTTTTATACCTTAGTCACATAGATCACGTCATATCTTTTAGTCACTTCCTCACCAGGCTTTACTCATATTCGTAACAATCCTTATTATGCCCTGTTTGTATTCGATCCCATAGTGTAACACTTCTTAACTTCTTACCCTTTCTGGTCAATCTTATCCTTAATATTTCACAAGCTGTCTTGTCAATACATTCGTATCCATCACAATTCTTTTCCTCTGTACTCTTGTCTTAATCATACTATTACTTTCGATTCCGCAATTATTTTTTTCCTTGATGTCGGTACGTACCCGTAGCTTAGTCAAATCTTATCATTCTATTGGCACGACCCTTCAAGACATATTTCAAACCCGTATCTCATTCTTTATTTCTAGAAAATTTTGGCGTAGTTTCCTCTATAATTGTTACTATCTCAAAACTCGCACGCAGAAATACCAACAATGTCTCAAAACAACATATGTATATATATCATCATATCAAACCCACGTGGCCCAATATCGGAATAGTAAAATGATGAACATAGTCTCGTATGTCCAACTCAACCGCTCTGTTACACTTTCTTGTTTACTTTCCCTTTTAATCTTTAACTCGTATTTCAATCGTACTTCAATATCTTACCTGTTATATCCCGTATTTTGTACATTGGGATATTCCGAGCTAATTGCGGAAAGTTAACGGCAAGGCTATTTTCCGACTTTGTTTTAAGGTACAAGTCGTTTATGATTTTATTGGATGGAAATATTGAGGAAAACTAGGGGCTAAAAGTTGAAAAAATTATTTCATGAAATGGCCAAATGTGCATGTGGCCGTGTGGGGTATATGGACCCCCACCCTTGGTTGGCCAAATTTGATTAGTTCAAGTATGAAGGGTGCATGTGATTACTTTACACCGTAGGGGCTACAAGGAAAATAATATCTCATGAAAGGGCCTAAGTGGTCGGCCAAGAGGATGTGGGCTTATGGGGCCACATGTGTTAATTATATATGGTGAAAAAGATGACAAATTAAATCATCTTCATCATTTTACACCCCCAGAAAATTCAAGAAACTTGGAGAAAAGAGAGGAACCATTCGGATAGTTGGCCAATTTGAGGTCCCAAAAAAATTTTGATCAAAAAATTTTTTCT